>NC_086005.1:1250000-1272500 GCF_030014385.1 Trichomycterus rosablanca
GAAGCGACATAGGCTTTTCACGAAACGAAATAAACGTAACGCCGATCTGGTCCCACTGTGGTTTACAAGGTGTAACATGTACAAGTTTATTTCGTGCTCCGAGAGCTTTTTTTTTGGCTTGCGACCCACCCAAGATCCTCTACCTGTACACTAGCTCAGTTTCACGTTCTATAAAGCTCCACCCGCGCCCTATTATCTCGGGTGAGTAGGGCTGTCGCGGTGAAATAATTTCCCCTTGCGATATTCAACCTGTCTCAATATCGCGGTTTTTTTTTTGAAAATTACTTAATTGATCTGGATTTTAGAGCTATATAAACAAGCTTTATTGTTAGGCTATGATTCAGTATATTATTGCTTTATAATGACAAAGAAGAGACGGCTTTAAGACCAATGAAATGCGTGTTTAATGTTAAATACAGAACAGAGCAGGGATGCGCGTCTTTTCTCTATTAAAAAAGGTTTAAATTTAGCTTCTAGCCTAGGCTAGATATGCACTGTGAAACGAAAAAAAAAGAGTTCAGGCTAAATATTTTAAACGCACATCTAATCAAAATATGGTAAAAAAAATAGAATAAAGAATAAAGTCTGTAAGAGTTTAAACCTGCGTTATCATGCGCGCTAGAAGAACCAACACGTTCATCTGATGTGGTTTAGAGAGGATCTGAGTGGGGTAGTGATGTTCCCGACGTTACCGATGTTACACTAATACACACGTGTACTGATCCTGCATGCGACTTTACACAGCAGAGCAAATCTAGCCTGGTTATCGCGCCACTATTAACTATCTATTTAGTAGATATAATTAACATAACAATATATACTACATTTTAAGTTATTATTCGTTTCAATACATTTTTATTCAACGAAAAAATACATTTAAATCATTCCAGCAAGCCAGAAAGAGAATATTTGCAGGCTGCAATGCCATATTAACCGTCATTAAGTGTTTTAGTACGCCGAGGCTGTTTAAATATGGTCTAAATTACAAGTATTTTATTGAGTGTGAACTCAATTTGATCATTAATAAACTTGCCTATAATTCCTGTTGTGATTGTTTACATTTTAAAACACAAAGCCTGAAACTCAGCAGCAACGCATGAGAACAGGTTGCGGGAAAATGTCGCTCCTAGCTCATTTTCATTATGAATTTATTTAACACTTATTACGTCCGATTGTAAGCGTATAAAACAAGATGGACCCTGCAAAAAAAAAAAAGTTAAGAAAGAAAGAAAAAACATGAATATCGCGGTGATGCGGTTGCTTGGCATGCCCTGCGATTGGCTGGTCTATACCGCGATATTTCAAAATTGCGGTTAGCGCGACAGCCCTACGGGTGAGGATTTCTCTTAATGTTTTGGATGTTTATGATTTTTCGTACACATTTTCCACAATGCCCCGGTATCCAGTACAGTCTAATATCAAACTTCTGGTCTGCGAGTTACTTTATGATGCTCCGTGTTGTGATTACTGTGGGGTGTTCGGCTGTGGGCGTCATCTAATGCCCAGTTCACACTACACGACTTTCCAGGTCGTCAGGTCGCTGTACAGTTCACACTACATTTACATTGTCGGCATTTAGCGGACGCCTTCATCGGAAGCGACTTACGTTACAGTTAGAGTATACAGTCGGAGCAATTGAGCAACCTAGCACTGGTGAGGCTTGAACCAGCGACCTTCGGATCACTAGTCCTGTACCTTAACCGCTAGGCTACGGCTTGCCCACTACACGACTGCATCTCTTGTAATCAGGAGTCTTTCGGGTCGGTGTGTATTTCACACGACACGACTGATGGGTGATGGGGGGGGGGGGGGGGTTTCCACACACTACACCATCTATCACCGACTGGAATCGCAGGCGAGCTTCTCTGGTCTCCCGAAATACGTTCCGTCACGAAAACAAAAACTAACGCGAGAAGTGACGAGGGGTTTAATGATACCACGTCCGAAAATGCACGTCAACAAGTAACGAGCGATCAGAGTTAAATCAAAGAGGAAAAATAAATGAATCCGAGTGGATTTGGCAACGCGAACAGCATGGATTGTTCTGTAGTGAGTCGGAGGTTAATAAATATTGTTTGCGATGCAGTGTGGGTGTTTTGTAGAGAATGATCAGGTCAGGAGTACTGTTAAACTCGTGTGTGTGTGCTGATGTATTCTGATATAAACTATATTACGCTCCTGTTCCACCTGTTTACACTCCTCTCCTGCGTTTCCCCTCACACCGTATCTTACGTTCTGATTGGCTGTTCGACACAGCACTCACTGCCAGTCGGGCAACTCAGATTCGGATTTTCCTCCCTGTTTCACTTTTAAACTTGTGTTACAGCTCGAGCTTCTGAGAAACTGTGAGAATCAGAATCAGCTTCTCCCAGAGTCTAAAAATAAAGCTTAACGTGGTTTAATGTAGTAAAAGAAGGAGACAGGAGCGACTAAACTTCTCTTCATTATTACTGCTCATCAGTTCCTCCACTCATCACGTTCCTCACTCGCTGTTTTACTACAATAAGTCACGGTAAGCTTGTTCGTACAATCCGAGTCGCTTTTACAGCCTCGTATCAAACAGTCCGTCTCATTGGAGGCTCCTCACCTGTTTGAGCAGATTACAGGACAGGGTGAAGATGTCGAACAGAGACGAGTCCCTGAACGACGAGGCGATCTTCCTGTGTTTGGTGAGAGGATGTGTGGTATCAGCCTGGAGGAGGAAGAAGAGCACGATGAAGATCACATGACACCCGCCACATCGTTAATATTAAATATTACGTTTAGTTAACATTAAAACGAGTAATGACACACAGAAACGCGTCGGTGAGCTCGCAAAGCAAAACGTCAGAGCACTTCACTCACGAGGGGCCAAAAAAAATGTAGACACGCTCCACCCCTGGACGTCCAGCTATCGGAGACCCTAATGGAAGACCAGCTACACCGGGGACGCTTCGGGAAACGGCTTATGCAGCGATCCATTCCAGCCGAAGCTGGCCAAATCAGAACCAATCGGAGCACCCGTTATGACTACATGGTGACTCTTATTCATTACTTGGTGTCTGTGGAAACAGAGCACAGTGATACCTTTTCACTGACGTCATTTCCATTTCCCTCATTTTCGACCTTTCGGTGGTTTTCCTTGGTAGAAAACAATAAAAATTAGGTAAAATATTAAAAAGCCATAACATTAAAACCACCTCCTGGTTTCTACACTCACTGTCCATGTTATCAGCTCCACTTACCATATAGAAGCACTTTGTAGTTCTACATTTACTGACTGTAGTCCATCTGTTTCTCTGCATGCTTTGTTACCCCCTTTCACCCTGTTCTTCAATGGTCAGGACCCCCACAGGACCACCACAGAGCAGGTATTATTTAGGTGGTGGATCATTCTCAGCACTGCACTGACACTGACATGGTGGTGGTGTGTTAGTGTGTGTTGTGCAGGTATGAGTGGATCAGACACAGCAGCGCTGCTGGAGTTTTTAAACACCTCACTGCCACTGCTGGACTGAGAATCGTCCACCAACCAAAAACCTCCATCCTGTGACCACTGATGAAGGTCTAGAAGATGAGCGACTAAAAGAGCAGCAATAGATGAGCGATCGTCTCTGACTTTACATCTACAAGGTGGACCGACTAGGTAGGAGCGTCTAATAGAGTGGACAGTGAGTGGACACGGTGTTTAAAAACTCCAGCAGCGCTGCTGTGTCTGATCCACTCATACCAGCACAACACACACTAACACACCACCACCATGTCAGTGTCACTGCAGTGCTGAGAATGATCCACCACCTAAATAATACCTGCTCTGTGGGGGTCCTGACCATTGAAGAACAGGGTGAAAGGGGGTAACAAAGCATGCAGAGAAACAGATGGACTACAGTCAGTAATTGTAGAACTACAAAGTGCTTCTATATGGTAAGTGGAGCTGATAACATGGACAGCGAGTGTAGAAACAAGGAGGTGGTTTTAATGTTATGGCTGATCGGTGAATAGTGTGTTAAGACCGTTTTATGTTTGGTTTCGTGTTTGCATCGAGGTACAGTAGAGACGCGAGAGATCCGGTCCGATGACGATGTTTAAAACTCCTGTGAGAAGCGTATCCAGACCTGTAGTTCAGTAAGTGTCTAGACGTCTCTCTGTTCTCTAGAGTCTCGCCTTTTTCTCTGTGTTTTATGATTAATTTGTGCAAGTTCTAGAGCTCAGTTCTGCACCAGCGCTGCGCTGAGCTTTTGTGGACCTTACTGTTGTGTTTTTGTATATTTTCGCACCCCCTGGAAAAAAACCTCGCTGTTTCGGACCAGTGCCCCCCCCTTTCAGTCCGTTAAATCGAGGTTTCTCTGTACATCTTTTATTGAAGTGTCTACATTTTTTGCCCCCCTCTGTATAAACTCCAGTTCGCTTTATTTCATTTATTAAATATGAAAAGACGTCAGAGGAGACTCTTACCAGCTAAGCGAAGCGGAGTAAAGTGGCGGCGATGGCACACAGAACGAGGTAAGAATAAAGGAACACTTACGTCGTGGAAGGCGGCGGTGGAACTTACTTGGTTAATCTCATTGGTGAGCTGGGAGAGGATGGTCACCCCGATAATGCAGTGCTCAACACTGTCCTGAACACAGCAGAGCACAAATACGGCATCAAATACACAACCAGACCAAACGAGACAGAGCTACACGTCACGATCCAAAAAAAGTCAGGACACGAGGGGGGGAACGCGAGGCTGGGAGATCTGTGAAACTATCACGCGCACACACACTTCGTACAGCGCTTAACACCAGCACACCACTAAGGAGTGTTAGAACTCTATTTATTTATATGAAGAGAGCGCAGGTGCTAGACCACCCTGCCTGCAGTCCAGTTTTGTCCTCTGCATAAAAGACCAGAAACAGACGTCCTGGAGCTGCCGATAGCCTTGATGTCCATTCATAACCTCAGCTCTACTGACTGTAGGGCCACAGTGAGGGCCCCGACTTGACCGAGGTGCAACATTTACATTTTTGGCATTCAGCAGACGCCTTTATCCAAAGCGACTTACAGTACTGTGACAGGATACAGTCTGACCAATTGAGGGTTAAGGGCCTTGCTTAAGGGCCCAACAGTAGCAAGCTGACAGTGGTGGGGCTCGAACCAGCGACCTTCTGATTACTAGTTCACATTTTTGGAAAGGCTGTGCTGATCGTTACCCAGGCAAAGCTCAAGTCACGGTATGAGGGCGCATCTAGTACCACTGGTATGGATGACCGTCCCCGTTGCGGAAGTGTACATTTATATTAAGAGAGCGCAGGTGCTAGACCGGCCTGCCTGCTGTGACCACTAGGCTACAACTGCTCTTTATGCAACAGGAGAAGGGTGAAGGTTTACAGTGTAATCAAATGCTTTTTTTCTTTCCCCACCGTCCAAGTTTTTCGGAACCGAGACCTTAATTAGGACATAAAAGGAACTTTGTATCTAAACCACAATCCTAATGAATAAAAACTACAGATTAATTAAATAAACCGGCGGTTCATACCTGCAGGAACCTGGTGACGTCCACGATGACGTTCCTGAAAACATAATCCTCCTTCTGACAGTCGAACCAGCCGAGTTTGGTGATTCTGGCGTAGAGCTGAATCAGAGCCTGGGTGACGAACGCCGCCAGCTTCGGCCGCGTCGCCAGATAGTTCAGGACGTAATTACCTGACGAAAGACGGCGCGACAGTCAGAGTGCGTTAATAACACGGACGCCGCCGCTGTCATTAAGCCAAGGTGTTACTGCCACACAGACAAAATTCCCACAGACAAAAGGATGCAGCTATTTAATCTGGCTTGGTGTTTACTACCTGCAAACATGCTTGATAAGCAGCTAAGAACCTCCTACATAGATGTATTACCCATCATCCTACACTCCAGAAAAGAGGGCGTGTCTAAATCCTTAGCTCCCTTAAAACGCTCCTACTGAGGCGCCTTAATTCCGAGTGATGATCTGACAGTCAGTGCGGCCCGACTCCGCTCACAAAAACTACAAACATGGTGGACGAATATAATGCGGAGCAACCAACAGAGTTCCTTTCAAACGTAAATAAATCCTCACTGATGTGTATTCTGTATAAAGGTGTAATTATACGAGTGTGGGTTTATTTGTAAATTGGGGCGTCAGGGACAGTTTAAGCGTTTCCGGTACGCGGAGGGAGACGTTAGCTGGCGTGCTAGCGGGTTAAACGCCCTGATGCTAACTGTGTTAGCTCAGTAAGCTGAGTAGAGCGTCTAAATAATCTGCCTCGTGAGCTCCATGTGGCATTAGAATCGTCCATCAGACTGCACGTGGATCTGTGTGGAACGATGTGGATATTTTGCATCATGTTCCAGTACGAAGGTAGAAACCCTCACTAGCGACTCTACATTCTACATCAGTGCAACCTTCACCACGTTTCACAGTTTACATCCAGTACAGGATAAAGTCCTGATCTGTTGGGAACGTTGATGTTGGTGGAACTTACGGATGTCGACGCGCTGCTCCAGGGGTAGCGGGTTGCTCGTGCGCGACACCAGTTTGGAAAGACACGTAGCTGCAAGCAGCTGGGAATAAGAGGACTGCACGCACACACACACACACACACACACACACACACACACACACACACACACAGTGCAAATACACACAACAAAAACAAACCCACATTAATGACTACAAACGAGCGCCTTCCTTATGCTAGAATATGCATATTAGCAGCAGCGACGCATTTATAGCTTAATTTCGGTTCCTGTTTTCATACAGATAGTCTGATCATTAAAAAAAGCGAATAAATTAGCAAAGCTAGTAGTTTTCGGAATAGTGAAGCGTCATGAGAACATCGTTGCTGCTGGGGATTCCTGATCGAGTCGAGGGTATATTGCTCCTCACGCCGCCTCCGACCCACGTGCAGCCCTTAGCGGAACCCTTCTCCACCCATGTACTCTGCACAGGCGCCTCTCTATCTGCCAATCAGGGTCCTTACACAGCGTTTGAATACCCTGCCCACATAGTCCGGTCACCCCGCCCACATAGTCCGGTCATCCCGCCCTAGCAGAACCGTGTCTGCTGCAGGCACTGCCGATTATGCCCGAGTTAGGCAACCGCGAGTTTCGAACCGGGGGGTTCAGAATCTCGCCGCTGGTGTGCTAGCGGAATATACCGCTGCGCCACCTGGGCGCCACGAGAACATCGTTTTACACCCCTGAAACTGACTTCACGAAACCCTGTGGGGAAAATCCGGCACAGCGACTAATATGAGGTGAAACCGTAAGACCGGGTTTGCGTTATATACAGCGGTCCTACGTTTCCTGATCCTGGAATGGCTGGTTGTAGCTTTGCAGCTCTTTAAAAAGATCTGAAGCCATAACGATGCATGAAGCCACGCCCACTTCATCTGCTCACGTCTCCAGATGGTGGCGCTGCCGAGCGTTCCTGTTTTACACCGGAGCTCAGTGGTACCACAACGTTTAGTTTCAGCATTTAGCGGACACTTTTATCCAAAGCAGTCTACAGTACTGTGACAGTATACTGTCTAAGCAATTGAGGGTTAAGGGCCTCGCTCAAGGGCCCAACAGTGGCCTTTTGATTACTAGTCCAGTACCTTAACTGCTAGGCTACAACGATACGTGTGAAGGGTGTGAACGAAGCATAACACGCTCATCATGTGAATTCTAAAACTCAGTGTATTAGATGATGAAGATGATGATGATGATGATGATGATGATGGTCACTCACACTTCCTCTCTCCAGCAGCAGTTGGCATTTACTCAGACAGTCGGGACTGTTGGTGAACTCCACCAGAGCCTTCTCAGCCTGGAGCCGTGTACTCGTATCCGTCGTCTCGTACAGCTGCTTACACAGGATCTCGAGCTGCGCTAGGCTCTGAAACACACACACACACACACACACACACACACACACACACACACACACACACACACACACGTTGAGGAAACATCTTCAAAACTGGAACCCTACGTTCATTGTGACCCACAAGACCACAGACACGTTCAACCACAAATTTCACCGACGGCTTCAGTGATCCACCAGAACTGCATGGAGTGACGGGTGCTAGAACCTCAAAGCTTCCGTCTTCAGCTTGATCTATTTATCTCATATGAACCTACCTAAGCTCTGGTTACTTTTTGGTCGGCGTGTCAGTATGAAGATTTTCTATGGGATTTAAAGGGATTTAAACCTGGAGAGTGAGAAGAACCGCTCCAGGATATTCCTGATACACCTGAAAAGTGTTTTTAGGATCATCGTCTTACTGGAAGGTGCGACTATCACCACAGGAGGTAGAACGTTCCTTCTCAAAACGCCTTGGAGTTTCTGCGAATCCATGATGCCAGTCAGACAGTCAATAAACATTCCCATAGCATCACCGACCCCCTCCATGCTGGACTGTAAGGTTCGTAACCTCATGCTCCATGAGACCAAACAGTTCCAGTTTTGATTTAACACTCCATAGCACTGTGTCCCAGAACACAGAACATTCCGTTCCACTCGTTCCTGAGTTTCTTGGTCAAGAGTGGCCTGCAACGTGAAGTCTGTCCATGTAGTCCTTGGTTGTTAAATGTTCTAATGGTGGACACTTCGTCCCAGGCTTTATCAGGTCATCCTGGAAATATTTTCTTTACTGTGCTGATGGGATTGCCAAGGACTACGGACAAAACTTTGGACCCACAGCTAGGCAAGTTTGGAACTTAGAAAAGTTCAAGATCTTGGAAATCTTCCCATACCCTTCCTCTTTCTGTTTTTGTGAGCAGCTCCTTGGTTTTCACCTAAAATACCACATCGTTCACTTTCTGTCTTCATTTTGCTGCATCATTACTGTTTATTTAAAAATAAAAGCTTCTCAGATGACCCCATGTGAGGTCTAAAGCCCTAAAGTAAGTCTCCTTCCTCACGATAACTGGATTGTTTAGCCTGGGATCATTACAACAAGAAAATGGAAACAAAAGTGTACACATCAGAACTAACGGCACGGTATCGGTGATCTATTTTGTTGGTTGACACCACTCCCCACTAGAGTTCAAGCCCTAATAAAGATCCACTTAGGAGAATTTGGCAGAACGTGCTTCTCTGACGTGACGTCAACTTCTTACACCAAGACCAGCCCCAATAAACACCCATTAACCCAAAACCAGTCCGTTTATTTCCATTTATTTAGATTGTGCCGTATAATCCGTGTGCACTTTCTAACAGACTTCAGGAGCTCGGCGTGTGGCTGATGGATCTGTGATCAGAAGAATTTAAGGAGGAACCTCAGATGCAGTTTGAATCCTAGAAGATAAAAAGATCAGCGAGCGCCCTCCGAGCGAGCTGCACACACCAGATAAGAGCGTCAGACCAGCCTACATGGTGCAAACGCCACGAGTTTATAAAGAAAACATCATGTTCGACTATATTTTCAATAATTTAAAGGCAGTATGATCAGATAACGTGGATTTCTTTATAATTCAACTGAACTAATGACGTGATTGTGCTGGTATCACACAGGGAAGAACTCGACTCTTAAAAATAAACGTGACAGTATATCAGTTCAAACCCGATTATTTAGGACCACTTACGTTTTATATAAACCTAAAACTAGTTGGCAACAAACGGCATGATCAATTAGTTGGTTAGTGACTTAACCAACAACCAAAAAAACAGATGAAATTAAGAACAATTGTTTTAAGCTCATTAACACTTTGTCAATCAAAACTTTAGATCTGAAGATTTTACACTTGCACATTTAATTCTGTTTCAATTCCATTCTGTTCTCTATAAATATGCTATTTTTATCCTTATTAGCATGTTTAGTAAACCCCGTCTCGCAATAAGTGGTTCGTATTGAATGCTGAATGAAACCTGGCGATGATTAGATGGGACACGATAAGTTAATCAGTTAACGGTTGGCTAACGACAGTCCTTCATTGGTTTAAAGAATCAGACAAAAAGAATTTGTATCCCTAAATTTGACGTTTAAAATGATAGAACACCTTGTTTACATCAGAAATGCAAAGACGTCTCCGTCCCACACCAGTAATAATACAAATAAATGATTACATTCATGTATACTGAATAAAATCAATATTACTTCTAACTCCTTGAAGTGAAATATGTTTGGACCAGGAGCTACCGGCTACTGTTTTAAAGCTCATAGTGTTCTTGTTCATCTTAGTGTTCTTCGTTCTTTGTTCCAGGTTTACTATGTTATAGTCTTTAATTAAATAAAGAGTACACTTCTTGATTTAAAACTCTGCGATGTGTTTTATATTTAGTTGGAAGGCTATAAACTTGCTGATTATCGGCTTGTGGTGACGTGCATACCTCATATTCTAGGTCTGGCTCGTCTTGATCGACACCTCAGAACTCAAGGAAGACGAGCATCAAGGCTCCTTTACGTACTACTACTTACCACGCCAGGTCGAACTGAACCTCTTGCGTCTTTAAAAGACGACAGAAAGACGACCTTCCCTCTTTTAACAAGTATCACAAACGTATTTATTTATTTAAATGTTTTACGCCGTGTTTACACAGTGGTTATATTCACGACAGGAGGGGTAGTCATTTTAATATCAATCTATACTCGTCAAATGATTATTAGCGTGCTATTTTATATGCGTTCTTTTAGACCAATTATTTTTAAGAAATTGAGGAGCGTTTCGATCTTGGCTTGGTTAAGTATCACAAACTCATCGTACACTAAGTTAGTCTTGTGTTCTCAATCTATATCGTCTTCAAACCAGGTTTCAGCAGATGTGGGTTCTTGGACTGGCGTCTAACTGTACTAGGGTTATGAAATGTCTGCTGAGGGACGCACCTCTATGAGAACGTCTTCTAAATGCTGTAAAAGTTAAACGGTAGATGTTAGATGTTAAACGGTAGATGTTCCTCAGGTGGCCTGTCTTTTAAATTGGTGATTTGTATTTGGTGTGCACTGGGAACACAGTTTAGCCAGGTATTTCTGTGCCAGCCCTTACTGATGCCAATACTGTGAGCCTGTACCTGGTCAGGGTCCATGTGTGCTCTCTATTTCTGTCAGTGAGGAGAAACTCTGTCAATCTGTGGTCTCTATTTAGAACCTGATGCACCTCTCATTCACTTGAAGTTGTAGGTTCAGGGTTCTAAATGTGTTCGTTATGATTTTAATAATAATAATAATAATAATGTTTGTATTTGGGGCAGAGTGTGTGAGCTTAGTGTCAGTATCTGTTACAGGATTAGAAGGATTCAGTTCCAGCTGACTGATGGAACTCATCTGATGGTTCAGCTCCTTATCGTTAGCATTTAGCTCTACTTAGCATTAGCCCTTAGCTTAGCATTTAGCTAGGTAAAGAAATTCTCCCGCGCGTCTTGGTAAACGCAGTTAACCTGTCCCAATGTGTACCGGAACCGGATTTTACACTTTTAAAAATACAAGCAGGCCAAAATGTAGACGTATTTGACTGAATGTTTTTTTTTTCGCACAAGAGAACACGTATTAGCCTACGGTTAGCTCGAATTGAAGAAGAAACCGGTTAGCTTAGCTAATATCAACCTGCGTCTCAAATTGCATACTGGTGCACTACTTTGGGCGCCTAAAAGAATGGCTGGTACGTTGACAGTGCGCACTTTGACACACTTTTAAGTGAAACAGGATGCGGATTGAGACACAGCCCACAACTACTCGTAAACGGTAGAGCCAAACGCTACCCATTGAAGTCAAAGCAAATGGGGACAGAAACGCTTAACAAGACAACAAATAAATAATTCACGTGTTAGAAATAATTATAAATATTAAAAATATATTACAAATATATATTTATTACGCAATTTTTGGGCGTTTCCTTAGCTGGTGGTGTTAAATTGAATTGGAATTATTTAAAGCGCAAGAATATTCAAACGTCTATAACATGCAGGTGTGTTTTATAAATTAATAAATTCTTATAATATTTACATGTCTAACTGTGTTGTTGTTTTATTCCACTGCACTGAAATGCTTTACATAGTATTACATGGCAGGGCGCCTTGTTTACACCGGAGGTTCAAACACTTGTCAGACTCACATCAATAAAACTAGGTTTTATTAATAAAAACAAGGCATATTTAAAACTTTAATTATTTATATGTGTTCTAGGAGACTGCTAGAATTAAAGTGCAGCTCTGGTGTAATTGCAAGACGGGTTATTGTTTTATTATTGTGCATGTAAACTGTATTTACATGCAAACTTATGCACAAATAACAGGCGCATGTGCAGTAAAACGTGCTTGCATGTAAATACAACATACATGAACCTACTTTCACACATTTGCATGTTCACCCCGAACACACACTGCACATTTGTACCAATAAATCAATCATGAAGACCTACAGCACATGAACAACATGATGACAGGCCACAAGTGAAGACACACACACAGTGCTCATCCTCACATCAGCATGAATAAAGCTGTCCACCGTTCACCAGAAATCACTCCTTCACCCCTGAACCAGGCCCTCATCTCAGGAACCACCAGCTCACCACGTCCGATCGGAACCAGCCCGCCGGGAAGCTTCCTTCCAACAAAACACAATTATAAAGCTTTGCTTACCTGCACATGATCCGCCATTTTGCTCCATTCATGCTCCTCTCAGTGCCGCCGCTGCTGCATATGGCCACATACAGGAGGCTGCGTACGCCAGCTGCGTAAAGTGCGCAAAGTGCGCAAAGTGCGCTCCAAAACACTCCTCACAGGCCACGCAGGACAGCACAGGGCCTTCAAAATAAAAGTGAAGGGAAAACGAAAGCAAAAAGTAAAGAAAAGTAAAAGGCTGCTTAATAGAAGTCAGTGGGTAGATGATTGTTGGTTTCAATGAGATTAGAGCATAAGCAGTTGAGGATTGTAGCCCTTGCTCTGGGGTCCAACAGTCAAGTCGAATTTATTTATATAGTGCACTGTCGCCTCACAGCAAGAAGGTCCTGGGTTCGATCCCCAGGTGGGGCGGTCCGGGTCCTTTCTGTGTGGAGTTTGCATGTTCTCCCCATGTCCGCGTGGGTTTCCTCCGGGAGCTCCTCCCACAGTCCAACGACATGCTAGTGAGGTGAACTGGAGATTGATTTGATATAACCTTGTACACGGATGAATCTGGTGTAATGAGTGACTACCGTTCCTGTCATGAATGTAACCAAAGTGTAAAACATGACGTTAAAATACAAACAAACAAACAATAGACATTGTCTCAAAGCAACTTTACAGAATCCAGGACCGACAGAGCAAAAACCCCTGTCGAGCAAGCCGAGGGCGACAGTGGCAGGAAAAATTCCACCGACATGAACTCAACCACTCACCTCACTTTAATTTAATTTCACCTACCTTTAATTCAATCTGATCAGCTGTCATCAGCATATATATATATATATACAGTGTATCACAAAAGTGAGTACACCCCTCACATTTCTGCAAATATTTTATTATATCTTTTCATGGGACAACACTATAGAAATAAAACTTGGATATAGCTTAGAGTAGTCAGTGTACAACTTGTATAGCAGTGTAGATTTACTGTCTTCTGAAAATAACTCAACACACAGCCATTAATGTCTAAATAGCTGCAACATAAGTGAGTACACCCCACAGTGAACATGTCCAAATTGTGCCCAAAGTGTCAATATTTTGTGTGACCACCATTATTATCCAGCACTGCCTTAACCCTCCTGGGCATGGAATTCACCAGAGCTGCACAGGTTGCTACTGGAATCCTCTTCCACTCCTCCATGATGACATCACGGAGCTGGTGGATGTTAGACACCTTGAACTCCTCCACCTTCCACTTGAGGATGCGCCACAGGTGCTCAATTGGGTTTAGTCCATCACCTTTACCTTCAGCTTCCTCAGCAAGGCAGTTGTCATCTTGGAGGTTGTGTTTGGGGTCATTATCCTGTTGGAAAACTGCCATGAGGCCCAGTTTTCGAAGGGAGGGGATCATGCTCTGTTTCAGAATGTCACAGTACATGTTGGAATTCATGTTTCCCTCAATGAACCGCAGCTCCCCAGTGCCAGCAACACTCATGCAGCCCAAGACCATGATGCTACCACCACCATGCTTGACTGTAGGCAAGATACAGTTGTCTTGGTACTTCTCACCAGGGCGCCGCCACACATGCTGGACACCATCTGAGCCAAACGAGTTTATCTTGGTCTCGTCAGACCACAGGGCATTCCAGTAATCCATGTTCTTGGACTGCTTGTCTTCAGCAAACTGTTTGCGGGCTTTCTTGTGCGTCAGCTTCCTTCTGGGATGACGACCATGCAGACCGAGTTGATGCAGTGTGCGGCGTATGGTCTGAGCACTGACAGGCTGACCTCCCACGTCTTCAACCTCTGCAGCAATGCTGGCAGCACTCATGTGTCTATTTTTTAAAGCCAACCTCTGGATATGACGCCGAACACGTGGACTCAACTTCTTTGGTCGACCCTGGCGAAGCCTGTTCCGAGTGGAACCTGTCCTGGAAAACCGCTGTATGACCTTGGCCACCGTGCTGTAGCTCAGTTTCAGGGTG
The DNA here is from genome assembly GCF_030014385.1 of Trichomycterus rosablanca. Lineage (NCBI taxonomy): Eukaryota > Metazoa > Chordata > Actinopteri > Siluriformes > Trichomycteridae > Trichomycterus > Trichomycterus rosablanca. The sequence goes on from NC_086005.1 coordinate 1,264,491, forward strand.
TTAGCAATCTTCTTATAGCCCAGGCCATCTTTGTGGAGAGCAACAATTCTATTTCTCACATCCTCAGAGAGTTCTTTGCCATGAGGTGCCATGTTGAATATCCAGTGGCCAGTATGAGAGAATTGTACCCAAAACACCAAATTTAACAGCCCTGCTCCCCATTTACACCTGGGACCTTGACACATGACACCAGGGAGGGACAACGACACATTTGGGCACAATTTGGACATGTTCACTGTGGGGTGTACTCACTTATGTTGCAGCTATTTAGACATTAATGGCTGTGTGTTGAGTTATTTTCAGAAGACAGTAAATCTACACTGCTATACAAGCTGTACACTGACTACTCTAAGTTATATCCAAGTTTCATGTCTATAGTGTTGTCCCATGAAAAGATATAATAAAATATTTGCAGAAATGTGAGGGGTGTACTCACTTTTGTGATACACTGTACATACTGTATGAAATTTGTTGAGGGGGCTCAAAATTTTGGCCAGTACTGGCTTCAGCAGCTTGGATCTTTTGTTTAGTCGTTTGTTTGCAAAATGCGGGCCACTGTGCACCTTTCGAATTGTAATAAATGTAATAAATAAACAGAATTCAGTTTTTAGTATTTTATTTTATTTAGTAATTCAGTATTCACTTTTTCCACACACCCCCCACCACACACACACACACACACACACACACACACACATACATATACACAAATCCATGTAAAAATAAACAAATAAAATTGTAATACATCATTTCACTTGCAAAAGGATTTGGAAATCATTTAATTAATGCTTGAATTTGTTCATTTTAACCAACCGCATCATCTTGGTCTGGAGAACAGTGGGTACAAAGCAAAGCACCTTAGGTAGTGATCAATAATTTCCCTCAGGATAAATAAGCGTGGTGGTAGCCGAGTGGAAGGTTGTGGGTTTGAATTCGTGGCTTACAGTTGTGATTAAACACAAAGTAAGCAGTTGAGGATTGCTCTGGGGTCCATAAGTGGCAGCTTGCCAGTGGTGAGGCTTGAACCAGCAACTGTTCGACCAGTTGCTCAGTATCTGAACCACTGACATCATTACATCTGTTTCTTTGTTTAAAAAAAGACTACGCAAACGATCAAAGCTGTATTTTATTTTTACAGCATGAGTGGAAGGTTGTGGGTTCGAATCTGTGGCTTACAGTTCTGATTCAACACAAAGTAAGCAGTTGAGGATTGTGGCCCTTGCTCTGGGGTCCAACAGTGGCAGTCTGGCAGTGGAAAGGCTCGAAGCAGCAATCGTTTGTCCAGTTGCCCAGTACCTGAACCATTACCACCATTACATCTCTTTGTTTAACAACTACGCAAACAATTAAAGCCTCTTTAAACATTTTTATTTCAATTTTACAGCATGAGTGGAAACATCTCAGCAGCTTGGATCTTTTGTTTAGTCGTTTGTTTGCAAAATGTGGGTCTCTGTGCATTTTTTAAATTGTAATAAATGTAATAAATAAACAGAATGTATTTTATGCTTTGTACATTACTTTACAAACCCCCAAACAAAATTCAATTGCAAAAGGAAGTGGAGTTCTTCTAATTAATTAATGTGTGAACCTGATCAACCACTTCATCTTTGTCTGGAGAACAGTGGGTACAAGCTAAGCGGGCGGGTACTAATTCATCACAGGTCAACAACACTCTAAGGGCCAGTAAAAAAAGATAAAAAAAACAGTTCAGGTTCCAGCCTGTTTTTGGGAAGTAGGAGGATTGGCGTACTTGGTGGAAACCCATGCAAACAAGGTGGAACTATCTATCTATCTATCTATCTCGAGCTCTTCATTCATTTATCCATCTATTTATCTATCAAACCCAACACATCTACGCTTTACAATCTTTTTATCCGGGTCCTGGAATGACCGGGCGGAATCCAGTATCGTACCCTGGACCAGGCGACAATACATCGTAGCTAAAAAACATATTAACAGTAACATGATGTAAATAAAAGTCTTGATCTCTGTACTGGCACCCAGGTGGTGGAAGGAATCCAGTTTAAACAGCTGAGGGCATTGGAGAAAGCTGACCTATATGTGCAACCAACCATCACAAAGCGATGATGCTGTGATGAGACGTGATACGTAAACATGGCACTTCAGTTGTTGTTTTTTTTTCTTGGGAGTTTCTCAGGAACCCCGTGAACCCTGTTACACCGTCAGTTGGCTACTGCAGCACTGTGTTTCTGATCACCTTCCCTGCAATCTGAACTGTAATACTGTGTATGAGACACTGGAGAGCAGTGTGGATCCACCACACCACTGTGCTCATCAGGAAGACCTGCAGGTTCCTCAAAGATCTTCACTCGAAGCTGTTCACCGAAACTACAGTACGTTTCCTCTGAAATACCACAGTTCCACAGAACTGATTCCAGATAAAAACCATCTCGGCCGCTTCAGCCATTTTGTTTTTTAATATATGGTTTCAGATCTTAGCTATTATAAAAAACTTAAAGTATATGGCCAAAATTATGTGGACACTTGACAACGAGCTTGTCAGACATCCCATTCCAAAACAATAAGTAATGATATAAAGTCCCCACTCGCGTGTCTGTGGGAATCTGCTTCATTCCAGAGATATTTAGTGGGTTTGAGATCAGGGCTTTGTGCAGAATAGAGTCAAACACACTGGCACAGTTATACTGGAACAAAAGAAGACCTTCCTCAAACTGTTGCCACAAATAAAAAAAGCATATTCACCCGTTCCATGTTCTGGACAGCAACATGGCTCCTGGACTTGGTTTGGATCCCTGAGGATCCTGGATACAGAGACCTGGAGCAGACTGGTGTGAGTAAAGCAGAAGATGTGCACTGTGTACAGCAGTATCAGTCATTGTTTCTGTTCATGAATAAGATGAAGGAAGCTTTGAGGTATAAATAAACCCTAAAGCTCAAATTAATCAAACACACATCAACTTCAGATCTGTGTCATCAGTGTAACTGAGTCTTAGTCTAGGACAGACATAAAAACTCAAGGTCCACAGGCCACATCCATAACAATCAAGACCAATACTAATAAGACCAATACTTGATTAAAACTCACACCAACCAAGAGCAAAAAAAGATTTGTTGGTATGGATTAAAAACCATACCAACAAAAACCCATAACTGATTTAAACCAATACCAACCAAAAACCCATGCCAACTAAGACCCCAAACCAACCAAGACTTGATTAAAACCCATACCAAACAAGACTGGTTTAAAACCCATACCAAACAAGGCTGGATTAAAACCCATACCAACCAAGACTTGTTTCAGACCCACACCAGTCAAGGTCCACACAAACCAAGAGCAATACCCATACTGGATTAAATACCATACCAACCAAGACCCATTCTAACCAAGCCCAATACCAACCAAGACTTGATTAAAACCCATACCAACCAAGACCCAGAGCAACCAGGACTTAGACCTCTACCAGTGAGCCCAGGACCAGAAAACAACACACACACACACACACACACACACACACACACACACACACACACACACACAGAAACCCCAAACAAAAACCAGGAAAAGACCAAGAACCGAATCAACACAGAATGATCCAAGGTCAATGCCCGCTTCAGCTTAAACCAAAACAAGATCAAGACAACGACAATTCCTTGACGAACCAAGACCAATTCAAGACAAGATCAAGACGACAGCCAGACTAATAAGTACAAATATAAGAACAAACCACAAGTGTATGAGCTGAGACCAAGATAAGACCAAGACCCATACCAACTAAAATCAAGATAAGACCAACACTTATACTAACAGAGGCCAGGATAAGACCAAGACTCATACCAACTGAAATCAAGGTAAGACAAAGATTCATACCTACTGAGATTAAGATAAGACCAAAACTCATACTAACAGAGACCAGAGTAAGACCAAGACATATACCAACAGAGGCCAAGGTAAGATCAAGACTCAAACCAACCGGACCAAGATAAGACCAAAACTCATGTTCTCATACCAACATAAATCAAGATAAGATCAAGACTCATACCAACTGGACCAAGGTAGGACTCAGACTCATAACAAAAGAGACCAAGACCAAGAGACAGAATCCAGTTCTGAGTTCTGTTTTGTAACCAGGAAGTGTAATGTTTCATGTTTTGTGATGACACAAACAAAACACACACGCACACACACACGCACACACACACACACACACACACACACACACACGCACACACACACACACACACACACACACAGACACACACACACATTTAACTGAAGATGCTCTATTTAGATCCTCAACTCACAGGAAGTGAAGATGTGAACCCACCAAGTTCACACACACACCCATGCGCACACACACACACACACACGCACACACACAAACACAAACAAACCCAGAGATCACCAGAAAAGAGGAAGAAGCGGCTAAAGTAGAACAGACGAGCGGACGAGAAGAACCTGAAGACGTGAGAAGCAACATCAGAGCCGAGAGAGACGCTGGTGTGGAGGAACCATGGAGGGAGACGTGAGGATGAAAGGACTGCTCTATCTTCACCAGCAGCGCTTCGGAAAGGTCAGATTACTTTAACGTTTACGCCATTTAGCAAACAGTTTCTTTAAAGCAGCTCTTACCAAATACAGTGCAAGCGAATGTGCCTTACGGGTCCTGCTCAGGGGTCCAACAGAGCTTATTTGTGGTGGTGACTGGTCACTAGGCTGATAGCTTAAGCACCGAGTGACCACGATGCCCAGGCGCTTCTCCAGTGCTTCTAAAAACATGTCCAAATACTTCTGCACTGCATACAGTAGTGAGGAATATGATCAGAAGTTTGTCTGTTTATCCTCTCCATCCACTCCATCCTGGTCAGGGCTGCTGTAGATCCGATACCACTGAGGACATCACAGGGCATCATACTCACATTTGCATACACGTAGAGGGATTTAGAGCAGCAAAGCCACCTTCTGCATGTTTGAGACATGAGAGGAAGCTCATGTCATAATCTCGAAGTAACACATGATTCAGTGAGTCAATCCCGATGTAACACACATGATTCAGTGAGTCAAAATCCCAATGTAACACACATGATTCAGTGAGTCAAAATCTTAATGTAACACACATGATTCAATAAGTCATAATCTTGAAGTAACACATGATTCAGTGAGTCAAAATCCTGATGTAACACACATGATTCAATAAGTCATAATCTTGAAGTAACACATGATTCAGTGATTCAAAATCCTAACGTAACACACGATTCAGTGATTCAAAATCCTAATGTAACACACATGATTCAGTCAGTCTAAATCCTAATGTAACACACATGATTCAGTGAGTCAAAATCCTGATGTAACACACATGATTCAGTGAGTCAAAATCCTGATGTAACACACGATTCAGTGAGTCAAAGTCCTAATGTAACACACATGATTCAGTGAGTCAATCCCGATGTAACACACATGATTCAGTGAGTCAAAATCCTGAAGTAACACACATGATTCAGTGAGTCAATCCTGATGTAACACACATGATTCAGTGAGTCAAAATCCTGATGTAACACCCATGATTCAGTGAGTCAAAATCCTAATGTAACACGCATGATTCAGTGAGTCAAAATACTGATGTAACACACATGATTCAGTGAGTCAAAATCCTGAAGTAACCCACATGATTCAGTGAGTCAATCCGGATGTAACTCACATGATTCAATAAGTCATAATCTTGAAGTAACACACGACTCAGTGAGTCAAAATACTGATGTAACACACATGATTCAGTGATTTACTTTTGACCATATAACGTACTTCGACCTGTAATGGAAAACAACCCAAGCAATCAAAGGTGAATGCTTTGCTCAGGGGACCAACAGTGCCGTCATTTATATTTACAGCAATTATGAGTGAATACCTTCCAAGCAATTGAGGATTAAGGGCCTTGCTCAGGGGCCCAACAGTGCCAACGTGACGGCTTTATCTGGCAACCTTCTGATTACGTTGCGCTGCCCAGTGGTAACCTATTACCTTATACGCTGGCACATTGATTAGCATCAAACAGCTTCTTCTGCTTCTACAGAACAGTCAAGCTTGAACGTTCTGCTTTCAATAGTACGCCGAGTGGCCAAAAGTATTCGGACACCTGATCGTGAGCTTTTTAAAGAAACGAGACATCCGCTGTGGTTTAGACAGTGTGTTGTGGTTTAATAGACTGAGACTTGTTTTGGACTTGTTGTGAATTCAGCGTCAGTATTTTTATCACCTTGACTTTATGTTTGCAGTATAAACAAAGAAACGTGGCAACGACCCACAGAGCGCTTAGTCCATGTTTATGTTTATGGAACCAACAGACCGACCAACCAACCAACCAACCAACCAGCACTCGTTTTATTTTATTATTTATTAATTTGATCTGTAATGACCTTCAGTTTTGTAATGCAGCGCTCAGGCACCCACATATACAGTATAAAGTGGTTTTTTTTTTTGTTAGTGCATATAGTGTCCTCACAACGAAAAGGTACTGGGTTCGATTCCCAGGTGAAACTGTGGTATGCATGTTCTCCCTATGTCCGTGTGGGTTTCCTCCGGGCACTCCGGTTTCCTCCCTCAGTAGGATGCAATCAGGATAACTGGAGATACAAAATTGCCCCTAGGTATGGTGTGTGTGTGTGTGTGTGTGTGTGTGTGTCCAGGGTGTTCCCTACCTTTCGCCCAGTGAATTGCACCCACCACAACCCTGACCAGGATAAAGCGGTGGTAAAACATACAATGAATAAATGAATGAATAAACAAAAATGAAAATTTTACAGTGAATCACAATTCCTGTGTAGCCTGTCTGATTCAGTGAGTCAAAATCCTAATGTAACATGCATGATTCAGCGAGTCATGATTCAGTGGGTCAAAATCCTGATGTAACATGTATGATTCAGTGAGTCAAAATCCTAATGTAACACACATGATTCAGTGAGTCAAAATCCGATTCAGTGAGTCAAAATCCAGATGTAGCACACATAATTCAGTGAGTCAAAATCCTGATGTAACACACATGATTCAGTGAGTCAAAATCCTGATGTAGTGCTTGATTTAGTAAATCCCACATCTAATTCAACTAATTTAATTCAATGAATTAAATCCCTGATGTAAGACATGATTCAGTGAATCAGAGTTGCGGTGGGTACAGTTCACTGGGCGAAAGGAGAACATGCAAACTTCACACAAGGACCTTCTTGCTGTGAGGTGCTACCCTCCCAGCCACCGTTCCACCCACACATTTATTTATTTATTTAAATCACAAGCGTCGGAAACAGAAGAACCCTGAGGAAACCCACAGGAAAGTAGAAGATATACCGAGCACAGCTATGTCCACCAGCTCACATCTAATAACAGCAAGTTCTCACAGAGAAGAACAAACAATGACTTCAAAGAATGACGTCTATTTCACCTAGGGAGTAATTTAATATTTTATATTATTATTTTATATTGATATAAAGTACAGAACCAGCTCATTTTAGCACGTCTGTGGTAAGTGAGCAGTAAACAGTTATTTCTGCTGCTTCCTCGATGATTAAAAAGCAGAAGCAGACGTCCAGCAGTGGAAACTCCGACGCAGGAGTGTCAGTCTGTGGCTGTCAATGTTTACAAGTTCCAGATGTTGCTACTAAACCTGGGTGGCACAGCTGGTGAAACAGGTGCTGCACGGCACCGGGGACGTGCTAACCTGGGTTCTGTTCTTTCCTCTGATTACTGTTTGTGTAGAGTTTTGGAACAACGTGTGCCCTCTTTTTTAATGCCAGGCCTCATCCTGCAGGTGTTACAGCAGTTCAGTTTAATAGTAAGGGAGTGCAGGTGCTAGACCGACCTGTCTGCAGTCTGGACGACAGAATTTGCATTTACATTTGCTGCATTTATCCAAAACGACTTACAATTATGACGGAACACAATCTGAGCAACTGAGGGTTATGTAACTCTCCTGATTCAGTGAATCAGTAAATCCGAATCCTATTTTAGCACATCTGATTCAGTGAATCAGAATCCTAATA
>NC_086005.1:1277500-1330000 GCF_030014385.1 Trichomycterus rosablanca
TCTGATCCTGGTTAGTACTGGTGTCGGTCTTGGTCAGGTCTTGGTTGGTACTGGTGGAGGTCTTGGCCTTTGCTTGTGTAGATCTTGGTTGGTACTGCTATGGGTTTTGGTCCTTGCATGGTGTAGATCTTGGTCTGTTCCTGGTTAGTGCTAGTGTAGGTCTTGGTTGGTACTGGTGTAGGTCTTGGTTGGAACTGGTGAAGGTCTTGGTCTTTGCTTGTGTAGGTCTTGGTCTGGTCCTGGTTGGTACGGGTGTTTGTCTTGGTCTTATCTTGGTTAGTAATTATTTAGATCTTGGTCTTTGTGAGGTCTTGGTTGTCATTGATGTTTGTTTTGGTTTTAGCTGGTATAGAGTAGATCTTGGTCTGGTCTTGGTTGGCACTCTTGTAGGTTTTGGTTGGTAGTGGTGTAGGTCTTGGTCTGGTCCTGGTTGGCACAGGTGTATGCCTTGTTCTGGTCTTGGTTGGTACTGGTGTCCTTTAGGGACAAAAGTATTGGGACACCCCTTCTAATTATCGAATATCGGAATAGTTTTAGCTAAAAAGATCACAACAACGTCACTTGTGTTTTGGTTTTAAAATGGGACGTCTGACAAGCTCACGCTCAGGTGTCCGAATACTTTTGGATTATTTCACCGTTTGACACACAGATTCACTTCTGGGTGGACAGAGCAAACATTATCATCGATGTGTGTGTGTGTGTGTGTGTGTGTCCTCTGGCCAGAGACGATTGAACCATTTCGAGCCACAGGTGGCGACTCCTCTTCCATTAAATTCAGGACGGGCCCTCTCGCTCAGCGTTTGGCTCCAAATCCAGATTGATCGAAATAGAGGAGACACAAAAAAAACTTCTCCTCACGCTGTTAACACAGTTCAGCGTTAATACTGCATCTCCAGTCCTGGTGGTTTGGAGGCTCAGGGGTGTTTACTTTTGGCCGTGTGGTGTCGGTTCTGCACGTCCTCTCCAGCACCCACACAAACATGTTTCTCTCACTGAGGACGTCTGAAAGGTTCCTCGGCTCTTTACACGTCTTTATAAACGCCGCAGCATTACAATCACTGACAGGTGGAGGGAATAACATGAATTATCTCGTTACTCTGGCACCCGTCAGGAGCGGCGATACATCAGGCGGCAATAGAACAATCCGTCCTGAAGGTGAAGTGCTGGAGCTGGAAAAACGACCAGGCGGGAGGATCTGAGCAACGTCGTGGTTGGCAGGTATTGTAGTGAGCACAGTGGACCTGCTTAGCTGTTGACCGGTCAGAGTGCCCATGCTGACCCCTGTCCACCTCCGAAAGCGCCTACATTGGGCACCTGAGCATCAGAACTGGACCTTTGAGTGATAGAAGAAGGTGGCTGGTCCTGCTGGGAAACCTCGAATGATGGCAGTGGTGCAGTGCTAAATGTCGTTCAGCGCTGGAATCCAGGGTTCGAATCCCCAGCAGGACGTGATTGGCTGTGTTTGGTGAATTTGGGGCACCTGGACCCACCACGACCTCCAGGATGAAGATGAACCAGGACTGACCAAGCTGGTATCAGTTGCAGAACTGCTGTTGGCACCGGGAGCTCAGCAGTTGAGGTACTGAACTACTGATCGGAAGGTTGCTGGTTCAAGCACCAACCAAGCCAAGCTGGACCCCTGAGCAAAACTCTCAACCCTCAACAATTTGCATTGGAGTCACTTAGGTATGCTAATACTATTGCAGAGATATAAAGATCCAGGGTTCGAATCCTCAGCAGGACGTGATTGGTTGTGTCTGAAAAGCCCCGTGATGGATGGGCGTCCTGTCTGGCGTCTGGGGAATTTGTGGCACCTGGACTCACCACGACCTCCAGGATGATCATGCACCACCCAAGCCAAGCTGGACCCCTGAGCAAGGCTCTCAACCCTCAACTATAGGGTGCATTGGAGTCCTTCAGGTGGCGCAGTGGTAAAACATGCTAGCCACTATTGCAGAGATCTGAGTATCCAGGGTTCAAATCCCCAGCAGGACGTGATTGGCTGTGCTTGAAGAGCCCAGTGATGTAACACTGTCCTGTCCAGTGTCAGGGGCACGTGGACCCACCATGACCTCCAGGATGATCATGAAGATGAAATGAAAACCATGACTGATGAAGCTGGGATCAGTCGCTGTTGGCAGCAAGAGCTCAGCAGTTGAGGTACTGAACTACTGATCAGAAGGTTGCTGGTTCAAGCACCACTAAAGCCAAGCTGGACCCCTGAGCAAGACTCCCAACCCTCAACAATCCAAGGTTTGAAACTCAGTGGTGTTATGGTCCGGACGGGTGTCTGGGCGGGGCAAGGGGGATGGTCGAAACAGCCTAACCATTGGTAGGTGCACTTGTCAATGTCTCTCAGTGCAGGTCCCAAGCCCGGATAGAAGTAGGTGTGTTGTGTCGGGAAGGCCATCCAACGTAAAGACCGTCCCACTTCGTTCTGTGGCGACGCCTAAATACAGGAGCAGTTGAAACGTGCCGTAGATGGATAACTTGGTTTAAAGAGCAGGACGCTCGGCTCCCTGAGTAAACGAGGGAATAGATATAGTCGTTAAATCAAAGCAGTAGGTGGAAGTAATGAGTGAATTGAACTGGGCAGGACGTAGAGACGAAGGAAGCCCCGATGAGACGAGATGTTCTCCAACTGTAAGTAAAAGTAAAGAAGAGTAAAGAAGAGTAAAGAAGAGTAAAGAAGAACCACTTCCTTCCTTCGGTTCGACCGCAGCTCAGTTTCATTTCTTTATTTAGCCTCGATTTAACCAGCCGCCAAATTTACACCAGTTCAGCACGGACTCAGCATTCATTTATTATGTTTTAAATAAAAGCATTTTTTTACTCAGGGATAACGGAGCTAAATAGAAACGTTGTAGCCTACAGCTGTACAAATGCTCTTTTGTTCTGGGGAATGGGCACAAATTCCCAGACACACTTCAATATCCTATGAGAAGCATTCTCAGCTGTACAAATGCACTTTTGCACTACTCACACGATTTTAAAGTGTGTCTGTGGGAATTTGTGCTCATTCACTAGCGCAAAAGAGTATTCGTATGGTTGAGAAGGCGTCTCACAGGAGTTAGAAGTATGTCTGTGGGAATTTGTGGCCATTCGGACACCTGCTGTTCTTCTGAAAAGGCTTCCTAAAGGAGTTTGAAGTACGTCTGTGGGGATTTGTGCTCATTCACTAGTGCACAAGAGTATTTGAATGGCTGAGAAGGCGTCTCCCAAGAGTTTGAAGTATGTCTGTGGGAATTTGTGGCCATTCACTACCAAAAAAGAGCATTTGTATAGCTAAGAAGTAGGGATGTCCCGATCCGATCTCACAGATCGGGATCGGGGCCGATCAAGGCATTTTTAACTGATCGGAAATCGGCTTTACTTATGCCGATCATAACCCGATCTTTTGTTTTACGTCAGCATGTCCGCTGTGTGGAAATACTTTAAATTGGAAAGTGAAACGAGTCCAGCAGTGAAGTGTAACGTCTGCAGTGCGAGCGCTTCACCAGGCGGTGGGAGCAGAGCTGCGTTCATTACTGTAGAATTTTACTGTTTATACGGTGTGTGAGTCCAGGATCACTCCGGTTTACTAAACAATCACTTTTAATCCCAGTATGAAAACTTCAGGACCAGAACATACAGCTTTTACCAGTTTACGTGTTACAAGACTGAACGACATCTCAGTATCGAGCGCTCTGATTGGCTTAGTTATGTAACCCAGCGTCGTAGTGATGCACTCGCTTAATAAAGAAATAAATACACGCTATATTCACTAATTGTCGGGAGCAGAGCACTTTATTAACTTATTCTGTTCCGAATAGTGGACAGCTAGAGCCGAGCACGCTATCCCATGCACTATGGAAGCCCCAAAGGGTCAAAACACACTCACTTTGCGTAGACCAGTCCATCAAACCATCGTCACAATACAAGCACTTTAACTGAAAGAGTGACTTTCCATTTTATTTTGGTATTCAGGTTTTACTGTAATGCTGTTAAGTAACTTATTTGTTTTTTTATATTCAAGTTAAGCTGCTACACCACGTGTGAGTGGAGATTTTTGTTCATGTTTAGTGTATCACTGCATTAAACAGAATTATGTTCTTTGAATATAAAGTTCAAAGTGAAACTGTAATTATCTCACTTCATTTTTACTACAATGCTGCACTAGGTTTGTTTACTTTTATTTTGTAAAAGAACATTAAGCAATAGTTTGGATGCAGCATTTTTTTTCCTACAGCACTGCAGAGCTATTCAGTTGTTAAACATGTACATTAGATTAATGTGAATAACTGTAATGTAGTTGAAGTGTGCACTGTGTGATCAGTATTATCTAGTTCTTATCTAGACAATATCTAGAAAATACAAGTATCGGTTTGAGAATCGGTATCGGATCGGGATCAAAATTAAAGATCGGGATCGGGATCGGGAACAAAAAAACGTGATCGGGACATCCCTACTAAGAAGGCTTCTCACAGGAGTTTGAAGTACGTCTGTGGGAATTTGTGCTTATTTAGTAGTACAAAAGAGCAGTTATATGGCTGAGAACACTTGTCACAGGACATAGAAGTGTGTCTGTGGGAATTTGTGCCTATTCAGTAGTGCAAAAGTGCATTTGTGCAGCTTAGAAGGCTTCTCATAGGATATTGAAGTACGTCTGTGGGGATTTGTGCCCATTCAGTAGCACAAAAGATCATATGTATGGCTTTTTAATTGAACTGTACGTGGATGAACTCTCTGTTTTCCTTTGTGATGGTTGCAGTGAAAGATTTCCCGGTGGCTGCCGTGGAGACGGACGCGGCGGTTCGGTGTAAACTGGACGGTGAATATTTCCTCGCGCCGCAGAGCGACCGCTTACTTCTGAAGAACCGCAGAACCAGGCAGGTGGTGCTGAGCTGGCCGTACCACCTGGTCAGGAAGTTCGGCCAAGATCCGGTAAGATGGTCACTGCAGCACTTAGGTTTGTCCAGGATGACCAGTTCGGGGCGTTTGTAAACTGGTCAAGACTGGTTTTGTTTAAGAAATGTAAACAATATACACTGTACAGCCAAAAGTATTGGGACGCCCCTTCTATCAGCCAGCGAGGTTAAATTCTCATCAATTACTGAAGTAACAGAAGTAATAAATCAGTGATATAAAGGAAATGACCTGCTTTCAACTGTGCAGCAACAGTTTAGGGAAGGTCCTTTCCTGTTACAGCATGACTGTACCCCAGTGTCCTGCACAGAGCCCTGACCTCAGCCCCACTCAACAGCTCTGGAATGAACCAGAACACCGACTGAGGCTTTCATTGAGGCACAAATTCCCACAGTTTTGTGAGAAGCTTCTCAGAAGAGCGGCTGTTGTTCTAGATGAAAAGGTCACTCTGTTATAGCTCAGTCCTGACATAGTAATCAGAAGGTTGCCGGTTTAAGCCCCACCACTGCCAAGTTGTCAATGCTGGGCCCCTGAGCATGGTTTGGTGTCCGAATACTTTTGGTCTTACACAGATCAACCATCTCCTTGTTTCTACACTCACTGTCCATGTTATCAGCTCCACTTACCATATAGAAGCACTTTGTAGTTCTACAATTACTAACTGTAGTCCATCTGTTTCTCTGCATGCTTTGTTAGCCCCCTTTCACCCTGTTCTTCAATGGTCAGGACCCCCACAGGACCCCCACAGAGCAGGTATTATTTAGGTGGTGGATGATTCTCAGCACTGCACTGACACTGACATGGTGGTGGTGTGTTAGTGTGTGTTGTGCTGGTATGAGTGGATCAGACACAGCAGTGCTGCTGGAGTTTTTAAACACTGTGTCCACTCACTGTCCACTCTATTAGACGCTCCTACCTAGTCGGTCCACCTTGTAGATGTAAAGTCAGAGACGATCGCTCATCTATTGCTGCTGTTTGAGTCGCTCATCTTCTAGACCTTCATCAGTGCTCACAGGACGCTGCCCACGGGGCGCTGTTGGCTGGAGGTTTTTGGTTGGTGAACGATTCTCAGTTCAGCAGTGACAGTGAGGTGTTTAAAAACTCCAGCAGCGCTGCTGTGTCCGATCCACTCGTACCAGCACAACACACACTAACACACCACCACCATGTCAGTGTCACTGCGGTGCTGAGAATCATCCACCACCTAAATAATACCTGCTCTGTGGGGGTCCTGTGGGGGTCCTGACCATTAAAGAACAGCATGAAAGGGGGTAACAAAGCATGCAGAGAAACAGATGGACTACAGTCAGTAATTGTAGAACTACAAAGTGCTTCTATATGGTAAGTGGAGCTGATAAAATGGACAGTGAGTGTAGAAACAAGGAGGTGGTTTTAATGTTATGGCTGATCTCATTTCTCTCATACTTCCTGTCGGTCTCTAGACGTGCTTCAACTTTGAAGCGGGTCGCAGGTGTGAATCTGGCGAGGGCTACTTCGAATTCACCACCCCTCACGGTGAACACCTCTTCAACATCGTCAGTGGCGCCATCCAGAACGTTCCTCCTCAGGACGAGTCCGGGACGAGACCCAAAGAGCGGCGGGTCACGAACACGCCCCCGGAGACGAGGAAGCCCTCGAAGAAAAGGGTTCTGACCCAGAGCGTCTCGCTGAGCGCCATCGAACTGAGCGGCAAAAAGGAAAACGCACGGAGCGCCGGCGGCGAATCTCCAGGCCTCATCTACGCCTCTGTCAGCAAACCCAAAGGAACGTCGCAGAACGGCAGGAACTCCAGGCAGCAGAACCTCCCAGAGTTCAGTCCGTGCTACGACCTTCAGGAAGACGAGGAGCCGCCTGACCCTTTACCTCCGACGCCGATGTTCGACGTCCCTCCCGCCTCGGACGACTACGGAGCCGAAAGCGTCTACTCAGAGGTCACACACGTGGACGGTTACACCACCAAGGAAGACTTTGTGGACAACCCTGAAGATCTAGACTATTTCTACAGACCTGAAAAGTCGATGTGTCTCGACTTTCCGGGACAGGATGGCAATCTGGAGGAGCTGATGGAGCAACTGGCGAACCTTCCGGCGCCCAGCGACTACCTCGAGGAACCGTTCTATCCCGGACCGGAGGACTACGCTTCTGTAGAGCAGTCTGTGGATAACGTAGACGACGTGGACTGTTCCTACCCGCCCTACGAGTCCGGCGTCCACTTCCAAAGTGTCCCGCCCAGCACGATGGACTCTTGTGAAGATGGATTCGCCACCTACGATAACTTGAACATACAAAGAGGGAAATGACTTTAGATGTGCTCTTGTCCAACAAGCTCATGGTCAGCTGTCCAAATACTTTTGGTAAACTAGTGTATAATTTATTCAGAAATGTTGAGACAGATTTTTATTTGGATAGAAGAGAAGAAATGCACATATTTATATATTTAGCCTCACCCAACACAACCGGATTCCCTGAATCTTTTCATAATATCATGTACAGTAGATGGTAAAACACTGTTTAAACTTCTTTATATTTAAATACAGTTTATCATCCATCAGAGTTGATTGTGAATTGATGTAGTTGCCAATTTTCTCCTTTTCCTCCTTTTGTCCTCTTTTCGGGGTCTGATGTTCTCCTTTTTGGGGTCTGATGTTCTCCTTTTTGGGGTCTGATGTTCTTCTTTTTGGGGTCTGATGTTCTCCTTTTTGGGGTCTGATGTTCTTCTTTTTGGGGTCTGATGTTCTTCTTTTTGGGGTCTGATGTTCTCCTTTTTGGGGTCTGATGTTCTTCTTTTTGGGGTCTGATGTTCTTCTTTTTGGGGTTCTGATGTTTTTCCTTTTTGGGGTCTGATGTTCCTCTCTTTAAGGTCTGATGTTCTCCTTTTTGGGGTCTGATGTTCTCCTTTTGGGGTCTGATGTTCTCCTTTTGGGGTCTGATGTTCTCCTTTTTGGGGTCTGATGTTCTCCTTTTTGGGGTCTGGTGTTCCTCTCTTTGAGGTCTGATGTTCTCCTTTTTGGGGTCTGATGTTCTTCTTTTTGGGGTCTGATGTTCTCCTTTTTGGGGTCTGATGTTCTTCTTTTTGGGGTCTGATGTTCTCCTTTTTGGGGTCTGATGTTCTTCTTTTTGGGGTCTGATGTTCTTCTTTTTGGGGTTCTGATGTTTTTCCTTTTTGGGGTCTGATGTTCCTCTCTTTAAGGTCTGATGTTCTCCTTTTTGGGGTCTGATGTTCTCCTTTTGGGGTCTGATGTTCTCCTTTTGGGGTCTGATGTTCTCCTTTTTGGGGTCTGGTGTTCCTCTCTTTGAGGTCTGATGTTCTCCTTTTTGGGGTCTGATGTTCTCCTTTTCGGGTCTGATGTTCCTCCTTTTTGGGGTCTGATGTCCTTTTATTTTGTCGTCTGGTGTTCTCCTTTTTGGGGTTTGATGTTCCTCCTTTTTGGGGTCTGATGTCCTTTTATTTTGTCGTCTGGTGTTCTCCTTTTTGGGGTTTGATGTTCCTCCTTTTTGGGGTCTGATGCCTGTCCTCTTTTCAGGGTCTGATTCTCTCCATTTGTGCTGTAAATGTAAATGATGCTGCACTGTGATGCACATCCTGCAGGGGGCAGCGTTTCTCCATCTCACTCTACTGTACCGTATAATGGACAAAATTGAAGAACCGAAACGATTCTGAACCCCAATTTGTGCAATTTAGGGACTAAATGAGAACAAAAATGATGCAGAAAATGATGCACTGGATACAAATCAACCGAAATGGGACCGAACCGAGCGGCACCACCTGAGATTAAAGTGGCTTTAATAAAAATGGAACATATGAAGGAGAAAACGATTCGGTTATTCAGGTTCGGATCGTGTCTGTAAGTCCTGCAGCTTCGGTGTTTATGGATAATAAATTATTCATTGATTCTGTTTTACCAATGCTTTATCGTGATCAGGGTCGCAGTGGGTGCAATCCACAGGGCGAAAGATAGGAAACTCCATGGACAAGGATCCACTCCATCACAGGACACACACACACACACACCCACACAGACACGGGGAGAACATGCAAACTCCACACAGAAAGGACACTCCAACTGGGTGTGGGTGCCGTACAGCAGAGTGGACCTGAGGACTTACCAGTAGGTGAATTGGCCTGAAATTGAACCTAAACATGAGTGTGTGAGTAAACGGGTGACCTGAGATGAATCTGCGCTCTGTCCAGGGAGGTGTGGGGACAGTGTGATCACCGAGACCCTGACCAAGATAAAGCAGCTGGTGAACGAATGAGTGAAACCTCTTCATGTTTTCTGTGCCCACCTGTGTGCATGTGACCTTCAGCGCTGCCAACACAGCTGGCACCACCTCACCCGCTTTCATCTACTGCCTCCATTACATTTATCCACTCGTGAGTGTGTGTGTGTGTGTGTGTGTGTGTGTGTGTGTCATTAACAGATGTCACCTGCTGCAGCTCCTTCAGTGACTGAATATAAAGGACAATATCGCTGTCAGACACACACACACACACACACACACACACACACACTCAAATACACACACACTTTCTTACATACACTCATTCTTTCAAATACACACACACACACACACACACACACATTCAAATACACGTGCACACACACACTATCACACACACACACACACTTAAATACATACATACACACACACACACACACACGTTCAAATACACACACACCTTCTGACATACACACACACTCTTCCAAATACATACATACACACACACTGACAAACACACACATACATACAAATACACATGCACACACACTATCGCACACACACTATCACACACACACACACACACACACACACACACTTAAATACATACATACACACGCACATGAACACACTTTCAATTACATACACACACACTCATACACACACACACACACACTCTTAAATACACCCACTTAAATACACACACACACACACACACACACACACACACACACACACTCACATACATACACACACACATACGCAAAGACACTCCAATACACACGCACACACACACACCAGCGCACACACACTCATTACTACATATACACATACTCACATACACACACACTTACAAAAATACATACACATACTCTCACACACACACTCAAATACACACACATGCACATACACACTCACATATATAAGTACTCTCTCTCTCTCTCACACACACACACACACACGTACGCACAACCACACACTCTCTAAAATACACACTCCCACAAATACACACACATTCTTACACACAAATTCTTACAAATACATACACACACTGACATAAACACACACACACACACACACTCACACACTGAAATACACACACTCACACACTCTTTTAAATACATTCACATACTATGACACACACACTCTCAAATACATTCAGATCAGCTAATCCACCTTCTGCACTACCTTTGTCTATATATTCTATATTTACTGTATAACTAATTTAACAGGTGAATAAACAAAGCTGGGTCGTAACAGCGTGTGAGGAGGATTGTG
Organism: Trichomycterus rosablanca; assembly: GCF_030014385.1. Classification (NCBI taxonomy): domain Eukaryota; kingdom Metazoa; phylum Chordata; class Actinopteri; order Siluriformes; family Trichomycteridae; genus Trichomycterus; species Trichomycterus rosablanca. The sequence goes on from NC_086005.1 coordinate 1,287,905, forward strand.
GGTAAATCCGACTGTCACCCTGTAAACCATGCAGCCTTATTTATCCAGTCATGCTGCATTCACATGCTCGTGTTGATCCAGTGTGTTCAGCGCTAAACGAGGCCGGTCCGTGTTCTAAACGTGCAGAGCGTTAATTAAACCGGAGACGCGCGCATAAATATTAAACCAACGCCGAGCGCTGGGGTGCCGCTCCCTGAGCGACTTCAATTTTCATCCGAATTGGTTTACAAATTGAGGTGTGAAATTTATTCAGCGGCGTGTGAGAGATAAACGGAGGAACACACTCCTGTACGGCGGCGAATTAAAAATCGTAACCCTCGTACAGAGGAATGACCTGCGTTCATTCTGAGATCCGACATCAGTGCCCGAACATACAAATACTCTTTTATACTAATGAATGGGCACAAATTCCCATACACAAAGTCTTGCAGCTGTTGTTTTAGCTCAAAGGTCACACAGAGGTCACACAGAGGGTCGGTCTGTTTTAATACGGTTTGTTTTTGAAACATGACGTCTGACGAGCTCACGATCAGGCGTCCCAATACTTTTGGACGTACCGTGTACATGCTTTTAACCTGGAGACCCTAATCTTAATTCCTACAAACACATTTGGGATGAATTGGAATATCGATTGTATATCAGGCCTTGTTTTGTCCAACAGTGCCTGATCTCACAAATGCTGTTTTGACTGTATGGGCACAGCTCCCCACAGACACACTCCAAAATCATGTGATATAATAATAATAATAATAATAATAATAATAATAATAATAATAATATAATAATAATAATAATAATATAATAATAATATAATAATAATATAATAATAGTGTATTACAAATAATAAAATAAAAATGTATAATAATAATAATAAATAATATTATATTAATAAAATATAATTATAAATAATTACAAATAAAAAAACATTAATTATTATATTATTCATAATATTAATAACAATACTAATAATATATTTATTAAAATTAATAATAATACAAATATTTATAATATTATCATTTATAATAATTATTATTGTAATTACAATTAAATAATAATAATATATTAATTTTAACATATTAATAATAAATGTAAATAAATGTATAATTAATTAAAATATTAATATTTATAATAATAATAATATAATATTACTATTATAATTCATTAAAAGTAATAATAATAATAAAAATAATAATTACAACAATAAAATAATAATAATAATAATAACATAATAAATAATTAAAATAACATTAATTATAATTTTTTTTATAAAAAATAATATTAATAATAATATAATAATTAATTAAAAAATTATAATAATAATAAAGAACATTTCTTATATAATAATAATATTAATAATAATAATTAATATTATTATATTTAATAATACTATAAATTTACAATAATAATTATTTACAATAATAAATAAATTAATTAATAATTTAAAAAAATAAATAAAATAAAATAATTTAATAAAATAAATCAAATAAAATAATTTAATAAAATTCGTCGTGAGTGTGTGTGTGTGTGTGTGTGTGAATATCTAGTCTTTCTAACTAACAACAGCAGCTTCAGTCCAACATGTTTTATAAATCTCATCCATCACGCCAGCGGAGGAGAGACGATCAGCGCGGCACCATCACTGATTATCATCACAGATATTTCAAACAGAGCAGAGGAACCACGACTAGCATTTATATTCTGCTCAGCCGCCGCTAATCATAGCAAACGAACGTCCAGGCACCACTAAAGCACACACACACACACACACACCCTCCTGCAGCTAAACGATCAGGACGTTCATTGATCCGCCGTCGTCCCGCTGCTGTTTTATTAAATCATTAACATGAGGAGGAACGAGAACCGAACAACGTTTATAATAATCAGAAGAAGAAAGTTCTGAGAGACGAGCGACACCCGCACTGATGAGGAGGAACCGAGGAAGCGGCTCCGACATACTCACGTGTACAGTACAGCAACATTCTCTTCACTGTGGCTTGTTTGGAAGTCGAGTTGGTTAAGGGCCTTGCTCAAGGGCCCAAAAGTTACTGCATGAATGGATTCAAATCCAGAGAGATGAATGAATGACTTTGATAGCTCAGCAGTTAATGGATGGATCAACATCTGGGACAGTGGGGGTTTGGGATGGTGGTAGTTTGGGACAGTGGTAGTTTAAGACAGTGGTAGTTTGGGACGGTGGTGGTTTGGGACAGTGGTAGTTTAAGACAGTGGTAGTTTGGGACGGTGGTGGTTTGGGACAGTGGTAGTTTAAGACAGTGGTGGTTTGGGACGGTGGTGGTTTGGGACGGTGGTGGTTTGGGACAGTGGTAGTTTGGGACGGTGGTGGTTTGGACTGTGGTGAATTGGGACGGTGGTGGTTTGGACTGTGGTGAATTGGGACGGTGATGGTTTGGGACTGTGGTAGTTTGGGATGATGGTTTGGGACATTGGTTGTTTGGGACAGTGGTAGTTTGGGACAGTGATAGTTTGGGACAGTAGTGGTTTTGCACAGTGGTTGTTTGGGACAGTAGTTTAGGACAGTGGTAGTTTGGGACAGTGGTTGTTTGGGACAGTGGTGGTTTTGGACAGGGGTTGTTTGGGACAGTAGTTTGGGACGATGGTAGTTTGGGACAGTGGTGGTTTGGAACAGTGGTTTTTTGGGACAGTGGTTTAGGACATTGGCAGTTTGGGGCGCTCTGGGTTTAAAATGGTGGAGGTTTGGGATGATGGCGGTTCTGGACAGTGGTGGTTTGGGACAGGTTGTTTAGGGTGGTGGAAGTTTGGGATGGTGGTTTGGGACGGTGTGTCTCTGTGCTGGTTTTATGGTGTGCTCAGGCGGTTTGGGACGGTGATGGTTTGGCACGGTAATGGTTTTAGATGGTGGGTCTCCGTGCTGTTTTTATGGTGTGCTCCGGCGGTTTGGGACGTTGGTAGTTTGTGACAGTAGTTTAGGACGGTGATGGTTTGGGACTGTGATGGTTTGGGATGATGGTTTGGGATGGTGGGTCTCCGTGCTGTTTTTATGGTGTGCTCCGGCTGTTTGGGACGGTAGTAGTTTGTGACAGTAGTTTAGGACGGTGATGGTTTGGGATGGTGGTGGTTTAGAATGGTGGGTCTCCATCCTGGTTTTATGGTGTGCTCCGGCGGTTTGGGACGGTGATGGTTTGGGACAGTGATGGTTTAGAATGGTGGGTCTCCGTCCTGGTTTTATGGTGTGCTCCGGCGGTTGGGCTCTTGTGGACCTGAACAGACGAGGTTAACAGGAGGGCAGGAGTTTGTGATCTCGTTATTGGAGCCAGGTGGAGATGAGATCTCTTCCCGGAGTGAAAACGAGTCAATTAAACCCATTTCGGTGTTTTTTCGACTCCGTCTCGTATCGGCGTGGCGCTCGCATCATTTCCTCCTGATGAGAGTCAGAACGATGGCTGGCGGCGGTTCTTCTCTCAGCGTGATGCTGAACATACCTTCTCCAGACGCCATCATGTCTCTCTCTCTCAGCCTCCTCCTGTCTCTCTCTGAACGTCTGGACCGAGAGGTGCCGTCAGTCCTCGTTGTGGTGATTCCGCGCCACGTTCATTTGGGTTATCGCCCCGAGTTACGGCGCTCAGGAAAAGTAACGAGGTCGTACGGGAGGTGTTTATCGATCCGCTCGCGTTAACGGCCGACTGTCTGTGGTGGAGATGTGGCGAGGAGAGTTTCAGACAGACCATGAAGCGACCCTGAAGAACACAGAGTAAACAGAGCAATCCATAAGAATTCAGAAGAGCACAAAGTAACCCAGAAGAATTCAGAAGAACACAAAGAAAATGAGAGTAATCCATGTGAACCCAGAGGAACACAAAGGAACCCAGAAGAACACAGAGGAACCAAGAAGAATACAAAGCCATTCAGAGGAACCCAGAGTAAGCCATAAGAACCCTCAAGAACACAAAGAAACTGCTAGTAATCCATTAGAACACAGAGGAACCCAGAGGAGGCCAAATGAACACAGAAAAAGAGAACCGAGAACAACACAAAGAAACTGATAATAATCCATAAGAACCCAGATGAACCGGGAAGAATACAACGTAATCCACAGGAACCCAGAGCAACACAGAGGAACCCAGAAGAACACAGAGCAACACAGAGGAACCCAGATTAACACAGAATAAAGCAAACGTCAGAGTAACCCATAGGAACCCAAAGGAACACAGACTAAACAGAACCCAGAAGAACGCAAAGAAACTGATAGTAACCCATAAGAACTCAGAGGAACCCATATAAACCCAGATTAACCAGGAGGAATACAAAGTAATCCATAGAAACCCAGAGCAACACAGAGAAATCCAAAAGAACACAGAGTAAACAGAAGAGGAAAGAGTTACCCATAAGAACCCAGAAAAAACACAAAGAAACTGATAGTAACCCTGAGGAACCCAGAGGAGCCCATAGGAACCCATAAGAAAACAGAGTGAACACAAAAACACAGAGGAGGCCAGAGAAACTCAAAGTAACCCAGAAGAAACCAAGATTAATATGAAATAATCCAAAGGAATCAAAAGGAACCCAGAAGAACACAAAGAAACTGATAGTAACCCAAAATAACACAGAAGAACCCATGGGAACTTCGAAGAGCCCATAATAACCCATAGGAACACAGAGAAACCCAGAAGAAAACAGTAAACAGAAGGAAAAGTAGTAACCCAGAAGAAGAAAAAGTAAACCCAGAATAACACAAAGTAACCAATAAGAACCCAGAAGAACCCATAGGAACCCAAAGAACAGATAAATCCATAAGAACTCAAAAGAACACAAAGTAACCAAAAAAAAAAAAAACATAGAGGAACCCAGATAAACCCAGAAGAACCTGGAGGAACCTGAAGCACTAGATCCAGATTATTTTGTACAGACTCTCAGATCATCACTGAAATGCTCCAGAACTGGTGAAGATGCTCCTGGGTGATTGTTTTTGGTTCTGAATGGTGGAGATGACGTTGTGGGAGCAGCAGGTGAAGATCAGACAGATTATAATTGCTTATCGACGTTCCAGCTGCCAGAGGAACGAGAATAAAATAGCTCAGCACCCACCAGCTCAGATCCATCACCGCCTGATGGGACCATGAGATTGTTCTGCTTCTGTGATTGTAGAGCTCATGTGGGACAAGCACTTCCCACTGTGTGTGTGAGTATGTGTGTGTGTGTGTGTTTGTGTGTGTGTGTCACCATGCTGTGAAGTGCTCCACATACACAGCCGTTCATGTCTGAGGAAGGTCAACGTCGGGTCACCGTACCAATGTGGAACAGCGACCCCTCCTGCCTGGTCACCACTGGCCAGTCCACCTTCTGCATGTTTTTAGAGGTGGAAGTTACCAGAAATATCATGGACCATAGACCACAATAGTGAACACGCCGGTGTCACCGCTGAGACTGGAACACTGGTCTCCACAGCGGCAGAACGGACCGCTGCAGCACTCGAGCCGTATAAAGAACGCGATCATTAAAAACTGGGACACGCCTGAGGCAGGACGGAGCGCTTACACATAATTTGAGGCTCCGGAGAGATTCTGCAGCGACTGCGTAAAAAAAATGTTATTACATTATTATGACATTAACTAGCAGTAATGAGTCTAAATGTTCGCTTGCATCATCTGCTAACGCCGCTCCGCCAGCGCGGACTCCGCCACTGTGCTGTTCAATGTGGCGGAATACGTTCGTAATTCCGAAATAAAATAAACAACGCGGGGCTAATCGAGAGACGTCTACATTCTATCTGAAATATGATTACACGGCCACTGGAATGAAGCAAAGGTTTATGCCGCTTGTTAGCGTAAACAGCTGCTACATCGGCGTGTAAGCTTTGCTCTGATACGGACTCCCGCTGATAATGTACTTTAATAAACGCTGCGCTAATTAGCTGCACAAGGAGAGAAACATGGACGAGGTTTATAAGTGAGATTTAGAGGCGACAGAATTATGCAAACACCCGACAGATAAACACACGAGTACGTAATCGACATGTTCATTTTATTATCTGTATAACAGACTCGCCAGTGAGTCAGGTGAGGAGTCGTGTCCCTCTCCGTTAACATTTTAGCCTGCAAAGGGGGCACGGAGGCACAGATGACTGATGTCTTAGTTTCTTTTAAAAGAAAATCAAGAGTGTTAATCCGCTCCAGGTGGATGTTCTTCTATATATCACGGTTTCTTCCTCTCAGACTTGCCAGCTCCTCTACCTTGGTACCAGTTTTCTGCGTTCAGTGTTGCAACATTCTGGACCTCACGATGGAACCACTTTGCGAGACCCAGAGATCCAAACTGGTAGGGGTTCTGCTTGTGAACTTCCAGGACCGGCAGGTTCCCTGAAGGTTCCCTATGTTTTCACTTTTCCAGTTCTCAGTTCTGCTCTGTCCCTGTTCTGTCCACTTTCTCCATCGTGGGCTGTAGATTTACATTTACATTTTCAGCATTTAGCAGACGCTTTTATCCAAAGCGACTTACACAATGAGTGGAACACGATGAGCAATTGAGGGTTAAGGGCCTTGCTCAGGGACCCAACAGTGGCAACTTGGTGGTGGCGGGGCTTGAACCGGCAACCTTCTGTTACAAGTCCAGTACCTTAACCACTGAGCTATCACTGGCCCTGTAGATGTTTTTGTTTTTGTTAATTTGGCCACCTCTCTTTCTTTGGGGCTTTTTAGCCACAGTGTTAGTGTTGCACCTTGGTTAGAACATCATGTACCAGGTTCTTCTCTTTCCAGTCTGGAGCAGATTGCCCCTGAGGTGCCTTGATGTTCCTTTTCTAGAGCCAGGTGTGCCAGTTGGTGGGGTCAACGTTCTACTCATGCACTTCCAGGATCTGTAGGTTCCCTGAAGGTTCCCTATGTTTCCACTTTTCCAGTTCTCAGTTCTGCTCTGTCCCTGTTCTGTCCACTTTCTTCGTTGTGGGCTGTAGATGTTTTTGTTTCTATTTATTTGACCACCTCTCTTTGTTGGAGGCTTTTTAGCCGCAGTGTTAGTGTTGCACCTAAGTGAACAGTTTAGAGTTGTATGATGGCTCTCTTGAAGTCCAGGGATTCGATCTCACGACCTTCTGGCTGTCAGCACGGACCCTTCAGCGCTGAGCCAACGTGGCTCATTAAAACCGTAAGTAAAAAGTTAAAACCGGATTATTCCCCCCGGGGTTACAGCGAGGTGGGAGGCGTCCACTCAGCGGTCCGACCTTAAAAACTAAAAGCATGGACTGAGCGTGGGAGTGAACCGCGGCGCTGTCGAGGATCCGGATCGTACATCAGCTCCATCACTCCCACACCAAACCACCTCCATCCATCCATCCCATCATCCCGCAGCTCCGGAGACCAACGAAAATCAATCGGCATCACCCAGCGCCGCAATCACGGGTCACGCCGACAGACCATTACTCCTCGTTTGCTCGACAGATGAGCGGATTGTCGGTTCCGTCTCTAAACGCGGGTTTCTGAAAGTGATACAGATAGTGTAACGTGTCTCCTGCGGTTCCTCACCTGGACCAGAACCTGGTTGAACATCGGAGACTCCTCGTCCACCCCAAACGTCCCTCCTTAACCTCTTGAACCTCTTAACCTCCACAGAGCAGCTAGAAGGTCAGGAAGTGTCGCATTTTATCGACTGCTTCATTCTGGTGGGGGTCTAGACAGGTCCTGGACGGGTTTTGACCACCCCAGACATACAGTTGCCAATCATGTTTGGACGCCCCAGCTGGCCGATAGTACCACGTAATATTGCACACAATATGACCGAAAGTATTTGGACGCCTGATTATGAGCTTCTCAAAAACAAACACTATTAAAACAGAGTGACCTCTAAGAAGCTCCTCACAAGACTTTGAAGGATGTCTGTGTGTGGGAATTTGTGCCTGTTCAATCAAAAGATGGCATCATTTGTATGGCTGGGCGCTGATCGATCAGTTGATGTTCCGGTTCATTCCAGAGCTGTTGAGTGGGGCTGAGGTCAGAACTCCGTGCTGGACACTGGAGCTGGTCATGCTGGAACAGTGAGGGCCTTCCCTAAACTGTCGCTGTATTTTATATAATTGATTTATTTCACCTGTTAGCGACTGTTCTGGCTGGAACACATAAATTCAATAATTGGAAGGGTTGTCCCAATACTTGTCCACCATGAGTATCATGGAACAGTGGTTTCTTGCCAAGGTTGAGCCACTGGGGCAATTTGCTCACTCAGGGGGGTTCAGTCTTGAGACCCAAAATGCCACAAGACTGGCATCACGCCTTCAGAGTAAAGCAAGTGTGCTAACAAAGAAGCTGCCGAGAATGACAGGAAGAAACCGTGATATATAGAGGAACTTCCACCTGGAGCGTATCAGCACCTCCGTGCACCTTCTGCCGGCCAAACTAGGCAGCGCAGAAGGACACGACTCTGGAACTGTGTCACCGCGTTACTGTTACCCTAGTCAAAAATCTAGTTATCCCAGATCTAGTTATCCCAGATTATATGGGCACAGAGAACTCACCAGCTGTAGTCAATCCATCACTCATGAGGAATTAGGAGACGTGAAGTAACATAGAACGTTCTACACCGCCATGGTGATCATCAATCATCATCACACCGCTGCAAGGATTAAGGGTTAACGAGCTCTCACTCAGCAGCCGCTTGACCCGGACGTTTCCAGCACCTTTCTGAGAGGCCTCGTCTACACAAAATAAAAAAAACTAAACCCGAGCTGATTGTTCCGGCGGCGTCGGGCGGAGACGGATTCATCTGTTCAAGCTCTGATAAACAAACGAATATTCCCAGCCTCTAAATTCCCGCCTCCTCTATTATTATCAATTATGTTCATTACGACGACGCGGGAATGGATTCAGATACAGTACACGACCAAAAGTATTGGGACACCCGACATCCTACTTCAAAAACAAATGCTATTAAAATTCCCGAGCTGTTGAGAGAGGCTGAGGTCAGGAACAGGAACGGGACCAGGAAAGGACCTTCCCTAAACTGTCATGCTTCATTTTCATTCAAAAACAGTGACTGAAAGAGGGCTGAAAAGGGAATCCCACTGTTACTGTGGGAAAAGCAGTAGGGGGAACAAAACTTACCATGATGTTGTGAGGATGCTTTACTGCTTTAGGGTCTGGATGAGTGAAAGACCAAAGCACAAACGCAGGTCTACCATAAATAAATAAATAAATAAATAAGTAAATAAATATATAAATAAATAAATAAGTAAATAAATAAATAAATAAATAAATAAGTAAATAAATAAATAAGTAAATAAATAAATAAATAAGTAAATAAATAAATACATACATGAATAGATATATAAATAAATAAGTAAATAAATAAATAAATAAATACATTAATAAATAAATAAGTAAATAAATAAATACATTATTAAATAAATAGATAATAAGTAAAATAATAATAAAATCATAATACTAATAATAATTAATAAAAAACAATAATAATGATAATACAATATTGACTATAACAATGATGATGTTAATAATGATAATAATAAAATATAAAAATATCAAATAATAATAATAATAATCAATATAAATAATCATTCAAAATTGTTTAGGCATTTTCCCCCAAATTCCCCATTTGTATTTTATTTTTTACTGCTACAGACCTCCACTCCTGCCACAATGCACCAATCTCCATTATCCCCCGTCTCTGTGCAGCGCCATTGACTGGCCAGCCGAAGGAGTGATTCCTCTCTCCACTGGACGGCCGTTAGCAGAGCTGAGATTCAAACCCATGAGCTTGAGATACATATTGTTAAGTTTTAGTTATTTTTCTCAGCAATATAAACATTATGTGAGAAAATCTTCTCAGTTTGTGAGTTTGTGAGTTTGTTTCTGCAGACTCTGCATGTGCATGTCAGGAGAGAAAACTGCTGGACTCAGGCTGTTATTTAAATTTAGCTCAGAGCCCAGCACATTTAGGAAAGCAAATATTTAATAGAGTCTCTCAAAGGGACCGAATTTCTCCCGGATGTCCTTATTATCCCAGGTTTTCTCACCAGGACTCTCAGCGCTAGCGCACGGACTCCCACCGGAGCGCACGCAGACGTTAAACAGTCATTTAAAGAGTCCGTGTTCAGTACAGATCAGGAAAAAAAACACGCACAATAGACCATGATCAACAAGGCATTCGAGCCAATCTGGTAATTATCTTCGGGCCGGGGCGCTTATCTGGGCTGCAGGTACGAGGAGCGAGGAACAGGAAAAAGGAGCGTGGAATTTAATCAGTAACAGCGGTGGCGTAAACAGCTTACATTTCTCATTAACCCGAGGTGAGCGGCTAATCACGGGGACGGCAGCGTAAAACAAACAGGGACGAGCGAACGAGCTAAACGTTCATTTGTATTCAGGGGAGACGGCAGAGCGACAGCACAGAAACGCCGCAGCCTCTCAGGCGTGGCCCTCAATATGCACCGCTAGTTTTAAACAGGAGGCCAGATTCAGCGCTAAAAGGTCAGTTTAGGAATAAATCTGCATGTGCGGACGGTTCGGAACAAACGCCGGGGCGGTGTCCAATCCAAAATGCTAAACAGCGCGGCGCTACGGGTGCATCGTGAGCCCCGTAAACACTGACAGGCTCGAGTGAATCCTTTTACATTTTTAAAATGTAAATCATGGGGTATAAGGGCACATTAAAATATAAATAAAGCCTCATGTGTTCGTCCCTAATGAATGAATTAAAAATGCTAATCAATGCTAATAAAACAACAAGGTAATGGTGGTAGTGCTGCAAATTAATTTCACCCCAACTCACAATACAGCTCAAATAATTCAGAGAGTCGAATTTCTAATATGATTCACCAAACTTAGAGAGTAAAACTCTGAAAATGATTCACCAGATTAAGAGAGTCAAACTACTAATATGAGTCACCAAACCTAAGGAGTCAAACTCATATTATGATTCACCAAATTTAGGGAGTCAAACTCCCAATACGATGTACCAGAATTATAGGGTCAAACTCCTAATGTGATTCACCTCATTTAGGAAGTCAACCTAGAGGACTCAAACTCTGAAAAGGGATTCACCAGATTTAGGGAGTCAAACTCATAATATGATTCACCAGATTACAGAGTTAAACTTCTAATATGATTCACAAACTACCAAAAATGAAGTCAAACTCCTAATATTAACACATATTATGATTCACCAGATTTATGGAGTCAAACTCCTAATACAATGCACCAGATTTATGGAGTCAAATTGCTACTATGATTCACCAGATTTAGGGAGTCAAACTACCTAAAATTAAGTCCAACTCCTAATATGATTCACCACATTTATAGTGTCAGATTGCTAATATGATTCACCAGATTTATGGAGTCAAACACATATTATAATATACCAGATTTATGGAGTCAAATTGCTACAATGATTCACCAGATGTAGGGAGTCAAACTCCCAAGACAATGTACCAGAATTATAGGGTCAAACTCCTAATATGATTCACCTAATTTAGGGAGTCAAACTCTGAATATGATTCACCAGATTAGAGAGTCAAACACCTAATATAATTTACTAGATTGAGTGACTCCAACTCCTAATATGATTCATCAGATTTATAGTGTCAAATTGTCAACTTAGAGGAGTCAAACTTGTGATATTATGAACCAGATTCATAAAGTCAAATTGCTACTATGATTCACCAGATGTAGAGAGTCAAACTCCTAATATGATTCACAAGACTTATGGAGTCAAACTGCCTAAATCCTAATATGTCATATTTCTGATATTCAGGGAGTCAAACTCTTAATACGATGCACCAGATTTATAGAGTCACACTCCTAATATGATTCACTAGAATTAGGGAGTCAAACTAGGGCTGCACGATATTTCGTTTCAGCATCGTCATCGCGATGTGTACATGCGCGATAGTCACATCGCAGGACGTGCGATGTTTCTTAATGCAAATTATATCAAATACGTCATGCTACAACTTTTTTGCTGCTTGACACAAAACGAAAATTCACACCGTTCTCATTTTCAATGACGGCTCACACGCCTTGTGTACTAAGCAGCAGCCAGTCAGTCAGAGGACTCAGAAAACGGTTACATTTGCTGACAAGCCCAAACTTGCTAATAAAAACACTCGTTTAAAATCAATAATTATTTATTTACGTTTGAAAATAACTTTGTCCGCTCCGTCAGCCATGTTTATTTTTCTGTGAGAGAAGATATATTGAAGCTTTCTTAGTTTAATGCTCAGTTTCAACCAAGTACAAAGATGTAGCTGGTCATAATCTTTTGTATCCATTGTAGGCACCACGCTTTTTCACAGATGAGCCCCTTATTTAGAGTAAGATACATGCATTATTAATATTATTAATAATGTGGTGAAAATTCCTGCATTTTTTTAATATTGCAATATACAGTATATCGCAGGAAAAAAAAAATTCGCAATGTCAGTTTTTTCCAATATCGTGCAACCCTAAGTCAAACTGTAAAAATGATTCACCAGATTAGAGAGTCAAATTCTAGATGTGATTTACCAAACTTAGGGAGTCAAACTCTTAAAATAATTCACAAAATTTAGGGCCTTTAACATTTTGAAAATGATTCATCAGATTTAGGGAGTCAAACTCATAATATGATTCACCAGATTTTGGGAGTCAAATTCCAAATATGATTGATTTATGATTGATTTACAAGACTTGCAGAGTCAAACTGCCTAAATCCTAATCTGTCATATTTCTAATATTTATAGAGTCAAACTCTTAATATGATTGACCAGATTTAAAGATTCACTGAAATAAAACGTAACACATAATTCAGCGAATCAAACTCCACAAACTCCCTAAAACCCTGCAGATTGATTCCTGCAGAACATCGTTTGTGTTTGTTTACAGAAGTAGAAGTGTAAGAGTGCGTGAGAGCTTTGTGTTCTTGTGGTTTGGATCCAGCCACCAGTTTCATGCCGTTAGATCTGAGCGACCGCTCGCCGTACGAGAAATTCGGAGCGCTCTGGATACTCTCCTCCATCCATCCATCCCTCCATCTCCAGTACAGTTGCTAGGAAACGTTCTCCGAGTGCTGGAGGTGGAAGTGAAGTACGTACGGCACGCTCGTATGATCCTTATCGATTCTTCTTTTCATTTCCTGTACAGCGTCGCCCGTGTCGTTCACACAACGAGAACTTGTTACCGCTTCACCTTCAAATCCAGCGCCGGAATTGTTCCCTAAACTAGCTGCACAGACGCGGGTCAAGAGCTCCGGTCAGAGAAAAAACTTCATCTACGGGTCTGTCATGGTATGGGGGCGTGTCAGTGCCAGGGTGTGTCATGGTATGGGGGCGTGTCAGTACCAGGGTGTGTCATGGTATGGGGGCGTGTCAGTACCAGGGTGTGTCATGGTATGGGGGCGTGTCAGTACCAGGGTGTGTCATGGTATGGGGGCGTGTCAGTACCAGGGTGTGTCATGGTATGGGGGCGTGTCAGTACCAGGGTGTGTCATGGTATGGGGGCATGTCAGTACCAGGGTGTGTCATGGTATGGGGGCGTGTCAGTACCAGGGTGTGTCATGGTATGGGGGCATGTCAGTACCAGGGTGTGTCATGGTATGGGGGCGTGTCAGTACCAGGGTGTGTCATGGTATGGGGGCGTGTCAGTACCAGGGTGTGTCATGGTATGGGGGCGTGTCAGTACCAGGGTGTGTCATGGTATGGGGGCGTGTCAGTACCAGGGTGTGTCATAGTATGGGGGCGTGTCAGTACCAGGGTGTGTCATAGTATGGGGGTGTGTCAGTACCAGGGTCTGTCATGGTATGGGGGCGTGTCAGTACCAGGGTGTGTCATAGTATGGGGGTGTGTCAGTACCAGGGTCTGTCATGGTATGGGGGCGTGTCAGTACCAGGGTGTGTCATAGTATGGGGGTGTGTCAGTACCAGGGTCTTTCATGGTATGGGGGCGGGGTCAGTGCCCTTGGTAAAGGTCATTTACACTCTGTGATGCAGCATTAATGCAGAAAAGTACATTGAGATCTTAGAGCAACATGTGCTGCCTTCAAGACGTCATCTTTTCCAGGGACGTCCAGCATTCTTCACAAGATGATGCAAACCCACCTGCTGCACACATTAAGAAGGCGTGGCTGCAGAAGAAGAGGGTACGGGTACTGGACTGGCTTGCCTGCAGTCCTGACCCCGACCCCGTTTTGCTGCACATCAGCATGAGACAAAATAAAAGCTGAAACACTAAATCACTCGGCTCTGATACTTTATTAATTAAACTTTATCCTCTGTAGGTTCTCTTCCACAGATCAATAGAACATTAAGCTCTCTCTCACACTCTCTCTCTCGCTCTCTCTCCTCTCTCTCTCTCTCTCTCGTTCGTTATCGCGTCACGTCAGTCACATTAATTTCCCTCAGGTGCACTTTAACGGAGATTATCCAGTCCCCTCATTAGCATGAGCGCGTGAGAACTTTAATCTCCTCTGTGAACAGAAGCGCTGATAAAATTCTGATGTTCGACACGTTTCACCCTCAAACCACCCGCGACTATCAGCCCTCGGCACTCCAGATTATCTACCAACCCTAAAACCGTCTCATAAAGACTCTGTCATTTCAATAATGATGCTTAAACTGTAACGGAGAGGGCGGGGAGCGCCCCCCACACGGCTGCGAGAGACGACAATCAAAGACACGGGCACAGACATCGGAAGAAAGACAGGCGGGGAAACTAAACACAACCGACACCACTGACCGGCACAGGACAGCACCCAGTGTGACACCATCTGTGGGGAGTGCTCCGGAACAAGGGGTCGTCGTACCACCTCGGGGGAAAATTCGCCAGCTTCCCATGCCAACAGAAATCCAAAGCAGATGTGTCATGCAACGCTGGCAAACAGGACAGAAACACACCGTGAAATATAGCAGCTTTTCTGCCTGACAGTCATTCAGCGCTTGTGAGCTCACGATCACGGACTGCGGCTCTGTGCCCGATTTGATGGCCAAACTAGGCGGCGCAGAAGGGCACGACTGCTAACATGGGTGAACTGTCAAATCCTAAACTTGTAAACACACACACACACACACTGGTAACTGTACCACAGGGAACATCAGGATGGCACCGTCAGCGTTCCTTTAACGATACACGTACTCATACGTACATAAAAACAAGTTGGCACACACAGGATAAAAAAGGGAATAACAGGGTGGCACTGCCAGCACACACACATACACACACACACACACACACACACACACACACACACAGTTAAAACGAGGACTCATTTACACACGGTTGCTACAGAGACCCAAATTAAAGGGGGTGTAGCACAGCACAGCATACAGTATATGGACAAAAGTATTGGGACGCCCTGTCTAATTATTAACAGATGTAATAAATCAATTATATAAAGAAAATAATATGCTTCCAACTTTACAGAAACAGTTTGGGGAAGGTCCTTATCTGTTCCAGCATGACTGAAAAGAAACTCCAGTGTCCTGCACACAGCCCTGACCTCAGCCCCACTCAATAGCTCTTGGATGAACCGGAACACCGACTGAGGCTTTCTCTGAGGCACAAATTCCCACAGACACACTTCAAAGTCGTGTGAGAAGCTTCTCAGAACAGTTGATGTTCTAGTCTTTTTCTGGATTCGTTTCCTTTATCTCCCAGTCTGGTCATATCCAGTTCCCAATTATGAATCTTGTGACTTGTGACTTGACTCGGACTCTAGCCTAAAGACTCTTGACTTGACTCGGACTCTAGTCTAATGACTCGTGACTTGACTCGGACTCTAGTCTAAAGACTCGTGACTTGACTCGGACTCTAGTCTAATGACTCGTGACTTGACTCGGACTCTAGTCTAATGACTCGTGACTTGACTCGGACTCTAGCCTAAAGACTCGTGACTTGAGTCGGACTCTAGCCAAAAGACTCGTGACTTGACTCGGACTTGTTAGTTGTGAACATCTCTGCCACAGAGAGCCGGATCGTGTACAGAGAGCCACGCTGACCTCCACCTGACTCGTACAGGCGCCTGGTTTAGTCCCGGAGATCGTATATCTCAGTGAGAGCAGGAAGAGACCCCCGTTCGACCCTCCCTCCCTCTTACATGCCCGATTGTGTTTGTGTGGACGCCACCCACGTGCTTTTAAACGTTTTTATTCTGTTATTCTGGATGACTAAATGATTGAAGGTGAAATCGTGAATCCACGACATGATAAAATGTGCAGAAATTCAAGCGTCCTGAAGATTGTTTGTTTATTTTATCTGTAGCTGCTTTATTACCTTTGGGGCTCAGAAATACTTCAGCGTGTTTGTATTTCGCTTCTCCTCCTCGTGTTTTTTCTCTCGTCCGTGTGTTCGGGATCGTTTGATCAGATGAGGCGGCGTGCGGCAGAATTTTCAATTTGGGTTCCTGTCAGACGGGCGCAGGTGGGCGCGGCGCCGCTGGAGGACACGAGCGGGAACCGAAGACGCCGAGGATTTTAGGATTCAGGTGAGGAATCGAGGATGAGCGGCGTCGCGTTTTATACCACAAAGCTCGAGGTCTTCAGTCCCGGTCACATTGGTTTAACCTTCGACTGCAGGAACACACACACACACACACACTCACAGTGATACACACTCACAGTGATACACACACACTCTCACGCACACAGACACACACACAGTGATACACACAGTAAAACACACAGACACACTCATCGATACACACATAGTGAGACACACACTCACAGTGATACACACTCACAGTGATACACACTCACAGTGATACACACACACTCTCACGCACACAGACACACACAGTGATACACACAGTAAAACACACAGACACACTCATCGATACACACATAGTGAGACACACACACACAGTGATACACAGACACACACTCACACGCTTACACACACACACACAGCAAAACACACAGACACACACACACAGTGATACACACTCAAACATATACACACACACAGACACACACAGCGATATACACACACAGTGATACACACACAGACACACAGTGAGACACACACTGATACACACACAGTAAGACACACACACACAAAGCGATACACACACACAACACAGACACACAGTGCTACACACAGACACACACACAGAGCTATACACACACACTCACACACACACACACACACAGTGATACACACAGAGACACACACACAAAAATACACACACACAGTGATACACACACAGACACACATTCACACTCTTACACACACACAAACAGATACACACACACACAGACACACACACAAGAAGTGGCTCTCCAAAAAGCATTGTGACACCCCTTCTAATTCCTGAATCATAAGGAAATTACATGCTTCCAACAGTTTAGGGAAGGCCCTAGGCATGAAGGCATAAAGAAAAGCTCGGTCCTGGAGTGTTTCATTAAACAGTGTACCCACCGAGACCCTGACCTGAGTGAAGCACAGAGTAAAAATAACTCTGAGAGCCCTGACCTCAGCCCCACTCAACAGCTCTGGGATGAACCGGAACATCGACTGATCAAACAGAGCCCAGCATACAAATACAAATTCCCACAGACATCTAACCTTAAAGTCTTGGCACCTCAGTCTCAGTTCTGCTACCGGTCAACTTCGCACCCCCTAACGGGCACAATCGGCAGCGCACTAGTCTGCTAGGTGGGAAAAGACAGGACTAAAAAGTGGTTAGTAGCCCGAGGCGCCTGTACAGAAGTGGAGGAACGTGGAGATCAGGGCGTGACTCTACATGTGTGAGACCGACCTCACGCACCGATCCACCGAAGTACGGGCGAATAAGAAGGGGTTGGAGGGAGGGCGTGTCAGGAGAATAAACCCTCCTCGTACACCGTCGGGGTCTCCAGCAGAGGACGAGGAACCGGATATGACTAAACAGATAAAGATAAACACTTGCCGCTCCTGTAACTAGTGTAAAACGAAGGTCGTTTTATATTCAGAACCATAATTGAAGCAGAAACGCACCGGCGTGCAGCCGAATCCCAGCCGCTCTTTATACCCACGATTATTTTAGCCGGGCAGTAAAACCACGGTGAGGTGATTTACCCCGCTGAGCTAAACAGGCCGTGAGAAACACCGAGTAACGCTCACGGTGAGAGGAAACACGCCGATTTAGCATCGTTCATCCATAATACAAACAAACACACTCACACCAACACAATAACAAATAAACATAAACTCTGGGTCTGTGTGTGAAACCCGAGCTCTCTCTCTCTACACACACACATTTCCCATCATCCTACACTCCCGAGAAGAGGGCGTGTCTAGATCCATGATCTGACTGAATAACAAGTCAGGACGTCTCCTCAGTGCTGAAGATCAATCAGTTAAGGTGAATAAATGAATGAATGAATGAATAAGTGAATGAATGAATGAATAAATGAATGAATGAATAAATGAATAAATAAATGAATAAATAAATGAATAAATGAATAAATGAATAAATGAATAAATAAATAAAAAATGAGTGACTGAATTAATGAATAAATAAATAAATAAATAAATAAATAAATAAATAAATGAATAAATGAATGAATGAGTGAATGAATAAATAAATAAATGAATTAATAAATAAATAAATGAATTAATAAATAAATAAATGAATGAATAAATGAATGAATGAATAAATGAATAAATAAATGAATAAATGAATAAATGAATTGATGAATGAATGAATTGATGAATGAATGAATGAATAAATAAATAAATGAGTGAATAAATAAATAAATGAATGAATGAATGAGTGAAAGAATAAATGAATAAATAAAAAATAAAAAAAATAAAAAATTAATGAATGAATAAATGAAAGAATGAATGAATGAATGAATAAATAAATTAATAAATGAATAAAAAAATAAAATAATGAATAAATGAAAGAATGAATAAAAAAGTGAATGAATGAATAAATAAATAAATTAGAACAGAAGAATACGGATCCTCTCAGACACGCTAATTAAAACGCCGCCGCCCACTCGTCTCGTTTATAACGGAGCCGTGCGGTCCTTCGATTCGGTGATCACGCTAACGAAGCCACTCTGCTAATGAGCGTGCGGGTCAGCGTTAATTAGCAGAAACGATTGGATGTAACGAGGACAGAAGTGATTAGGCGGCCGGGTCGTTTAATTAAGCGGAGAGGATCAGGACGCCGGTTAACACGTGCACTTAGCACCACGCTGATTGACTAAATTAGCGCTGGCGCTAGAACAACTTACGCGGAGTGCTAATGGAACCACACATGCTAATGGTAGCCTGGTCGCTTGATTTTTGAAGCATGCTAATATAATTTTACTCTCTCAGGATGCTAATATTAATACTCAGTGCTAGTTAGCTTTCTTTTAAAAAAAAATGCAACCAGTGACTATTTGACACAAAAGTAGCGATTAGCATTTAGCAGCACTCCAGTGAAACCTCCAAACTATCGAGGCGTTTTCTTTGTTTCTGTGGAACTTTAACGCTAGCTCATTCAGCGTAACTCTAAATCTGACTCATGCTAGCTTCATGCTAGCTTCATGAACGTTTGTTTAGCTCTCCGTGACGCCACCTGTGATTCATGCTAACGTTTCTGCTCCAGCGAGACTCCAGCAATAATTTCATGCTCAATTCAGTCGCTTCTCCGGGACGCTAAGAACGTATTATGCTAACCGCGTTTACTTCTGCGGGACGCCGGTGCTAATTAGCTTTAGCTTTAGCGGCTTAAGCTCTTTTCTGTTTACATAAATGATCCATAATTACTTTAATTACAGAAACAGGTTTAACTTGGCTGGATTTTAAAGCTGCGTGAGGAGAACAGAAGTGTGTGTGTGTGTGTGTGTGTGCGTGTAAGTGTCACACACACACACACACACACAGACACACACACACTTACACACACACACTTACACACACACACTTACACACACACACATACACACACTCACACACTCACACACTCACACACACAGACACACAGACACACACACACACACACACACACACACACACACTACACATACACACACACACACACACACACACACACACATTCACCTATAGGGCATTTCAGTTAACCTGACTGCATGTTTTTGCACTGCGGGAGGAAACCGGAGCTCCCGGAGGAAACCCACGCAGACACGGGGAGAACATGCAAACTCCACACAGAAAGGACCCGGACCGCCCCACCTGGGGATCGAACCCAGGACCTTCTTGCCGTGAGGCGACAGTGCTACCCACTTAGCCACCGTGCCGTGTTAGTTCATCTAAAGTTATTTATAATGACGTGTGATGTGAGATGAGACGATGCTCGCCGGTACCTGAACGCCTCGGCGTATCGCTCGCTGGTTTTAATCCAGCGTGACGCGTGTTTACTCCGCGTTAGCATAACCGCTAAATGACGACGCTGAAGAACCGCAGGCCTGCGCGGCTCGTCGGTACATCCAGGTCATCTAAGCAAACTTTAGAGGACGTTCCAGCGTTCGGTTCAACTTCTCTCTGTAAAAAACCCAAAACAAACGTTACGATGATAAATATCGAGCGTCTCTTTCTGACGGACGTAAACACGCGCGGATTTCGGAGCAATTTACTCGCCGTTTGTTGAGATCGAGCCAGAAAACAAAGGCGCGTCGCTCCAGGAGCAATTTGCTGCTATTTAGCTGTCATCAGAAAGCTTTTAAAATCATTTCTGAACGTCTAGCCGGAATCGCCGCACGCGAGTATTCGTCTGAGCTGTAAACGGCCGCCGACGCGACGGACGGACGGACGGACGGACGGACGGCGTAGCGCCCAAATTCCTCGAAACGAGATCGAAATGATCGGAACGATTAAAAGAACGTTTTTTATTTAACAGCGATCAAACGTGTTAATGAATCATTGTGTCGTTCAACTCTTTTGAATCGACTCCTAAACGATTCAACGAGTACAAACTAATCAGAAGCGAAATCAGAGGCTGGAGGCGCGACACTAATAACAAACGGTATTAAACGCTCGTCTGAGAAGCTTCTCACAAGACTGTGGAAATTTGTCCCCGTTCTGTTAAAAGATTTTGAAGACAGCATCTATATGACAGTCGATGTTCCGATTCGTCCCAGAGCTGTTGAGTTAGGCTGAGGTCAGGGCTCTGTGCAGGACACTGGAGCTTCTTGGTTTTTAAACTGAGCACAGGGACTCAGTCACGCTGGAACAGCAAAGGTCCTTCCCTAAACTGTTGCCGCAAAGCCACTGGAGTTTCTTTAAACCATGCTGGAACTGGAGAGGACCTTCCCTAAACTGTTGCTGCAAAGCTGGAAGCATGTAATATCCTTCATATCATTGATTTCTGCATCATCTGTTGCCAACAGGTGTATAAAAGTGGGACAGTTGAAGCCTATCAATCAAAAGGTTGAGAGTTTGAGTCCCGGCTCTGCCATGCAGCCAGTGTTGGGCCCCTGAGCAAGGCCCCTAAACCCTGCGCTATATGGCCAAAAGTATGTGGATGCCCCTCCTGATAATTGAATTCAGCCGTTGCTAACAGGTGTATAAAAGTGTGACAGTCGAAGCCTATCAATCAAAAGGTTGAGAGTTCGAATCCCGGCTCTGCCATGCAGCCAGTGTTGGGCCCCTGAGCAAGACCCCTAACCCCTGCGCTCTGGGCCCCGCTATATGACCAAAAGTATGTGGACGCCCCCCTAATGATTGAATTTAGCCGTTTCTGCATCATCCGTTGCTAACAGGTGTATAAAAGTGGGACAGTTGAAGCCTGTCAATCAAAAGGTGGAGAGTTTGAATCCCGCCACCCCCTCTCACATTTGGGTTCCTCAAATAAGGGTCTTACATCCCAGAATAATGAGGAACGGAGGCTTCTACAAGGCCCACCTTGATACCTCATGCTGCCCCACTCTAATACTGACCCCTAGTGGATGGGGTTGGAATGACAAGATCTGACTGACCTTACAGGCGTACATCAGCATTAAAAAATTCATTTGACTAAATAAGCACAAATACCCACAGAAACGTTCCAAATCCTTGTAATGATCCTTCATAAAAACATAGCCCACCATAATACTGAGATATTTCGATGTTCCACGTGTTGCTGGTGCTCTGATGTACTTCTGAACGTCTCAGAAGAAAGAAGCTCCTGGACGTTAAAGCCTGATCCACCTCGAAGCAGGAGCCACAAACTCGGATGCTGGACGTGACTGGGCGATCTACCAGAACTCCAGAATCTACCAAGAGTCCAGAAGTCCTGAATTTCTACCAGTTCAGCCAAGCGGAGTGAACAACTGACCGTGACCTTATTGGACATCCCGTTCCAAAACCATCTTCATCATTGTTTATTCAAAAGAGCGTCTGTCAGGTCGGGTTCAGTTCAGTTCAGTTTACATTTGCTTCTTCAGGCTGAAGAAGAAGACTAGCCCAGACTTCTCCATCCCAACCACAGGTTCTAGGACCTCCTAGGAGACCTAGAGTCAACCGTGAGACCCTCATGGACCCTCCAGTGGGTCCTGGGTCTGACCCGGGATCTCCATTCAAAGGGACGTCCCTGCAACAGCTTACAGATCTAGTGGGAGCCGACCAGGGGGAGCTTCCCAAACCACCTCAGCTCCATCCTCTAGTTGGAGACTTTCCCAAAAGGCTGAACTCCTCACCCAATCACAGAAAGGAAGTCCAATGAAAGGCGCCCTGTCCAGGCTATTCCAACCCTGCGTCCAGTGTTTCCTCATGGAATAGGATCTACTGCATCGATGGGATTAAATGGTTGAGGACGTTTCCCAAATTAAAGAGCTTGGAGTGAGAGGTCCGGCTTTGGGATCCATTTCGTTCCATCCAGGGTCTGGTCCTCAAACCAGATACTGGACGCCCTTCCTGACTACCCTCCTATTTCTATCTGGACTTGGGACCTGCATTGAGAGGCACCGAAAAGTGCACCTCCCAATGGCTAGGTAGTTTCGGCCATTCATGTCCAAGCAGACACCAGACCAGCCGATAGCACCACAAAGATCTCAGCAGTGGTGGGTTAACGGACTTTAGGGCTGCGCTACCCGAGCGCACCAGTATAAAGCAGTGAAGATGATTGGGTGGAACTGCAGGCAAGCAAAACTGGTACCTCTCCACTGCGGTCCGGTCCGGTCCGGCTCCATTATAGATCCACTACAGCACCAACTCACATTATTATTATTATTATTATTATTTTACTTCTAATTTTGTTCCCTGCTTGTAAAACCTGACCTCATAAAGGAAGCCGCTCCACCACTCTGTTACTATGACGACAGGCTTTAAAAAGTTAGCGTTTTACAGAATGACACGGTTATAATTACAGTGAGACTCGACCCCGGTGGATCCAGCAGATGAGGATGATTTGTTGTGCTGCCTGGAATTTTTCCTGTTGTAATATAAATGAGTGTAAGAGTGTGTGTGTGAGTAAGAGTGTGTGTGTGTGTGTGTGTGTGAGTAAGAGTGTGTGTGTGTGTGTGTGTGTGATCAGCCTCTGTTTAAGCTGTAAAAAACAGTGCGTTTTAAATACAACTAATAAACCTATTATTATTATTATTATTATTATTATTATTATTATAACTTTTATTATTATTATTATTATTACTTTTATTTTTATTATTATTATTGTTATATTATTATAATTATCATTATTATTAATATTATTATTATTGTTATTATTATCAAAGAAAATGACATGCTTTAAACAGTTTAGGGAAGGCCTTTACCTGTTCCAGTGTGACTGCGCTCCCTTGGTTTAAAGAAGCTCCAGCGTCCTGCACAGAGCCCTGACCTCAGCCCCACTCAACAGCTCTGGGATGAACCGGAACACCCACTGATCAATCAGTGCCCAGCCATACAAATGCTGTCATCCTTTGACTGAATGGGCACAAATTTCCACAGAGGTGGCTCTGTTTGACAGTCAAGCGTCCGAATACTTTTGGCCATATGGTGAGTTTCAGGATGTTGCTGAAGCGTGATGCGCTGGTGTTCAGGCGTCTGTAGGATGTTTAGTAATCAGAAGATGGATGGGGCACTAGCGTTCCTGCTGCGTTCCTGCTGCGTTCCTGTTTTGTGGTTCTCTGCAGGATTTGTGAACTTTAGTTCCAGATGGTTCTGTGGCTGCACCAGATGTTGAATAAACATCAGCCTGGATTTTTCTGCTCCTTTAGGAACTGACCTATACGATGCAGACACTAATCTAGATCTTCTACCCAACCTACCGTCCTCGGCTCACCCAGATCATTCATGAGTCTTTATGTTCACTGTACAGCCAAAAGTATTTGGACACTTGTCGGACATCTTGTTTCAAAAACAATGCTTCTCGCAAAATGTTTAAGTGTGTCTATAATTATTATTATTGTTGTTTATTATTATTATTATTATTATTATTATTATTATTATTATTAATATTAATATTATTATTACTATCATTATTATTATTATTAATATTATTATTACTATTGTTTTTATTTTATTATAATTATTATTACTATTATTATTATTATTATTATTACTATTATTATTATTATTACTACTATTATTATTATTATTAATACTATTATTATCATTATTATTATTACTATTACTATCATTATTATTATTACTATTATTATTATTGTTATTATTATTACTATTATTATTATTATTATTATTACTATTATTATTATTATTATTATTTGTATTATTATTATTATTATTGTTGTTGCTATTTGTATTATTATTATTATTATTGTTGTTGTTGTTATTATCATAATTACTGTTATTGAGTGATACACACGTATCGATGTGATTCTGATATATCGGTGCGTCCCTCGTCTGGAACGCGGCTCAGAACAACAACGTTAAACTCAAATTAAAAAACTCTGCTGAACCAGAAGTAACGTGTTTGAAGGTAAGTAAGAGATTTAATGTAAACACTTCTACATTTGCATATTTCCATATAAAATCGTCATGCAGAATTGATTCCTACAGCTTTGCCTTCTGGGTAATTACAGTCAGTGTAAGATAATAAATGCAGGCGGAGAGAGAAGGAGAATCTTCTGGAGTGATTAAGAACATGGTGTTAGTTTTACTTGTCGAGAGAGATTCTACTGAGCTCACGTTCATTTACTAAACCAAACCAAGCAGCCGAAATTCAACAACCATCTAAAGCAAAACTTTTGAAAGGACCTTCCCCAAACTCCCCCGAAACTTCAGTGTTTAAAAGGGGCGTCCATATATTTCTAGCAATATAGTGTGAAAAGGTATTTGCCCCCTTCAACTGGCAGCACTAGAGTACAATCAGCAGCAGGAAACATGATGACGCTCCGTGCACATAAACATGTACAAACACCGATCAGTCATAACATTATAACCACCTCCTTGTTTCTACTGTCCATGTTATCAGCTCCACTTACCATATAGAAGCACTTTGTAGTTCTACAATTACTGACTGTAGTCCATCTGTTTTTCTGCATACTTTGTTAGCCTCCTTTCACCCTGTTCTTCAATGGTCAGGACCCCCACAGGACCCCCACAGAGCAGGTATTATTTAGGTGGTGGATGATTCTCAGCACTGCAGTGACACTGACATGGTGGTGGTGAGTTAGTGTGTGTTGTGCTGGTATGAGTGGATCAGACACAGCAGCGCTGATAGAGTTTATAAACACCTCCCTGTCACTGATGGACTGAGAATCGTCCACCAACCAAAAATGTCCACCCAACAGCGCCCCGTGGGCAGCGTCCTGTGACCACTGATGAAGGTCTAGAAGATGAGTGACTCAAACAGCAGCAATAGATGAGCGATCGTCTCTGACTTTACATCTACAAGGTGGACCGACTAGGTAGGAGTGACTAATAGAGTGGACAGTGAGTGGACACGGTATTTAAAAACTCCAGCAGCGCTGCTGTGTCTGATCCACTCATTCCAGCACAACACACACTAACACACCACCACCATGTCAGTGTCACTGCAGTGCTGAGAATCATCCACCACCTAAATAATACCTGCTCTGTGGTGGTCCTGTGGGGGTCCTGACCATTGAAGAACAGGGTGAAAGGAGGCTAACAAAGTATGCAGAGAAACAGATGGACTACAGTCAGTAATTGTAGAACTACAAAGTGCTTCTATATGGTAAGTGGAGCTGATAAAATGGACAGTGAGTGTAGAAACGAGGAGGTGGTTATAATGTTATGGCTGATCTGTGTATATGTGTGTACAGAGCTGGAGGGGGGCGATGTGGTTGGGGTGTGGGCGGGCAGGGGTTCGGGGGGTCAGCAGGAGGGTAAATAGAGATGGTAAAAAGTTTGTGGACCCCCATCCTAAATGAGACCTGAACAGAAGTTGTGATGGTCACTATCAGATAAGGATGTTTGTTTATCTGAATGAACCTGCGGTCACTCACATGACTGTCCGGAATTTCGGACTGACAGGAGGCGTATGGAGGGGGCGGTTGGGAAGAGGGGGGGCGGAATTGGTGATGTCCAAATTTCAGCCCTCCTTCTTCTCTGTTTAAATGAAGAACCTGAAGCTGCTGCTGGTGAGAGATCTTCTAACGTCGGAGCTTCCAGGATTTCACTCATGGTGAGTTTATATTAACTTATCATCAAATATGAAACTACTGAGTCAAAAGTATTCGGACGCCTGACCGTGAGCTCGTCAGACGCCCCTTTGTCTCTATTAAAACTGAGCGACGTCTGTGTAGTCTGTGGCATGGACAGCAGTCGCTCCTCTGAGAAGACTGTGGGAATTTGTGCCTGTTTAGTTCAAAGATGACAGCATTTGTCCAGCTGGGCACTGATCAGTTGATGTTCCGGTTCATTCCAGAGCTTTTCTTCATGTCTTTATAAAGTCATGCTGGAACAGAAAAGGTCCTTCCCTAAACTGTTACAGCCATGTTGGAGACATAATTTCCTTGATATGATTTATTTTACCTGTTAGCAACAGTAACTAACAGGGGCGTCTCAATACTTTTGGCTATATAGTTTATCTATGTGTAGACTGTGGCCCCCTTGTGTCGCCCCCTGCTGTGATCATAGTGACCTGGTCCTGATCAAAGTTCCGTCGGACCTTTGTTTCTGATTTTCAGGCCACTCTGAGAAGGATGGCGTTGGCGGCGTTCGTGCTGTTCGCTCTGGTCCCACTGATCCACGCTGCTTGCTTTCGTGGGCTGCTGAAAATGGGTGCGTATGAAACACCACATGGTCAAAAGTATCTGGACACCTGAGCATGAGCTAAAATCGCTACTGTAGATCCAATTTTGGAGTACGCCTGTGGAAATCTTGTGCCACTAAAACAATTTCTGTAATAATTTAGTGTTTCACCATCTACCGTACATGATATTGTGAAAAGATTCAGGGATTATGGAGAGATCTCAGTCTGTATAGGGCAAAGCCCGAAACAACTGATGAATCTGAGCTCTCAGACGGCAAAGCATGAGAAATTGTCACGCTACTGCAACAAATAAAGCCACGTGGGCTTGGGAGAACTTCGGAAAATTGTTGTTACTTAACACAGTCCGCCGCTGCATCAAGAAATGTAACCTGAAACTCTCATTACACACAGAGAAATCTGTACAAAAGAAGGAAGGAAGGAAGGAAGGAAGGAAGGAAGGAAGGAAGGAAGGAAGGAAGAAAAAGAAAGAAGGAAGAAAGACAGAAAGAAAAAAGAAGGAAAGACAGAAGGAAAGAAAGAATCCAGTAAGATAGGTCCAGCCAAAATAAAATGGCCTGGTAAGGTTTCTTAAACCATCTACCGTACATGATATTGTGAAAAGCTTCAGGTAATCTGGAGAGATCTCAGTCTGTGTGGGGCAGCGCTGGAAACCACTGATGAATCTGCGTGACCCTTGAGTTCTCTGACCACACTGTCATGCTACTGTGATAAATAAAGCCATGTGGGCTTGGGAGAACTTTAGAAAACCATTGTCACCTAACACAGTCCGCCGCTGCGTTAAGAAATGCGACCTGAAACTCTCAATACACAGAGAAATCCAGACATGAATTCATTACAGCTGATGTGAAATGGCCCGTGCTGCCATCCTTGCTCAGGGGTCCAACAGTGGCAGCTTGGCAGTAGTGGGGTTAGAACCGCTTATATTATGAAGACTAGTCCAGTACCTTAAGACCTGAGCTTAATGATTAGAAATGGTGTCCACATACTTTTGGCTGTACAGTTTATCTCTTCGTGCCATGCCGGTGTGGTGATGTCTGATTGTTGCTCTTCACCAGGTGCCACCCACTGTCAGGACTGGAAAGATGGAACCTGGCACCCGGTCGGGTCCACCTGGACCAACAGCGCCTGCAATGAGTGCTCGTGCACGTCCAGCTACATGAGCTGCTGTGACGGGTAAATACAACCTACCGAATACTTATGAACAAAACGACACACCCACAACGAAAAGCCAAACAAACACACCTACTGACGCTGTCGCTGTTTCGGCCACAACAGGAACTCGTTTTACTGTCTATAATAAACAAAAATGTTATTTAATTTCAATATTTATGCTACGTCACCTTCTGTTACGCTGCTGGTACGAGTGGTGGAAGAATACACAGGGTACAGCGAGAGAGAGAGAAATAAAGAAAGAAGGAAAAAGGTAGACAGTGAGTCACCATCTACCGGTCATAATATTGTGGAAAGATTGAGGGAATCTGAAGAGATCTCAGTCTGTGTAGAACAATAACAGAAACTAACAATGAACGACTCGTGGGAGGAAACCAAAACTCCACACAGGAGGGACTCGAACCCAGAACCTTCTTGCTGTGACTCGATGGCACCACCCGCTGCACCAACGTGGTTGAAAACCAGTGAATCTAAATAAAGAAATTAATGATATCTGTCCAGTATGAGGTGAAGGGGTTGATTTGTGCGACTCGTATCTACGGTGTTGAGCACAGGCATGTTTATTATTATTTATTTCATTTTTATTAACATTAGTGACTTTTTAAAAACTATTTATACAGTTTATGTATTCATTTTTTTTTGTTTTTTAATAGTTTTTGTATTTTTTTTTCTTCAGGTGGCCGACAAGAGTTTCCAGCGGCTGCAGCATCGAGTACGATTACAAAACCTGCACCTACAAACTGATCCACCCAGACCCGACAGTTCCTTGTGGAGCCGTCGGAAAGTGACGGAGTAACGGAATAAAATATTAAACGCTTTTGGTTTAAATACGATCAGCAATAAAAAATAATTAGTAGTAATCAATAAATAATTACATAAATAATTAAATAAATAAAAAATGAATAAATAATGAAATAAAAAATAAATAATAAAATGATGAAATAAATAAATAATGAAATAAATAACGAAATAAATAAATAATGAAATAAAATAAATAAATTAATAATGAAATAAATAATTACATAAATAAATAATGAAATAAAGAAAATAAATAATGAAATAAAGAAAATAAATAATGAAATAAATAAATTATGAATAAATAAATTATAAATACATTATAAATAATTCCCTGCAGGTGTAATAAAATAAAACACTAAAATATGTTGGATGATAGCTTGTGGTTTGATTACTGAATAAAACACACCGAAAGCGACGGTTTGGTTCTGGTTTGATTTTGTAAAACGTCAGCTAGGAACTCTATACACTATGTGGCCAAAAGCATTTGGATGCATGACCGAAACAAACAGGATTAAAATAAAACAACCTCTGTGTGACCTTCTCACAAGACTTTGGAGTACGTCTATGGGAATTTGTGCCCGTTCAGTCACCTTACCGCTGTGCCACACAAACGGCGCATAATAACGCGCATAATAAAGCATCATAAAACTCATAATGAGCTCCAGCTAACAGATAATGACACAAAAAGTTTTATGGATAAAATGTAAAAATTAATTAAGATTATCTTCGTTTCCCGCCGGCGTAACGAGCACGTGTTAATTAAATCTGCGTCTCCGAGGCGCCCGGACTGAAAGGGACGTTAATTAGAACCTCGTTTATCCGATTCTGATCTGACGGGGTGGCGACCTGAGAATCTGTCGCTCTTCGTACGCTGGTTCTCATTCACAGCTTTTACCTGTGTCTGTGGGAATTTGTGCCCGACAGGTCACGAGAGCATTAGTGAGGTCGGGTATCGATACTGGACGAGCCCCACTCAACAGCTTTGGGATGAACCGGAACACCAACTGACAATTTCCTGATCAGACAACATCAGTTCCCAGCCATACAAACACTCTTTGGCACTACATAATGGGCACAAATTCCCACAGACACATTTCAAAGTCTCGTGAGAAGCTTCTCTGTTAAGAAGGTCACACAGAGGTGTTTTAATACCAACCTCATGGTCAGGTGTCCCAATACTTTTGGAAGTCTGTGACGCTGGCGAGCCACCCAGATATCCGGGTTCGAATCTCAGCAGCTTTGTCTGAGGACGGGGGACGGGATCAGCGCCCAGTCCGGGGTGTTCCTGCCCAACAGTTTAGACAAGTGGGTGGGGCTTTGAGCTGTCAATCAAAAGGTTGAGAGTTCGAATCCCGGCTCTGCCATTCAGTCACTGTTGGACCCTTGAGCTAGACCCTTAACCCGCTCTGCTCCAGGGACGCAGTTAGGGTTAGGGTTGGGGGTTAGGGTTGGCTTAGGGGTTAGGGTTGGGTTAGGGGTTAGGGTTTAGGGGTTAGGGTTAGGGTTAGGGTTTAGGGATAGGGTTGGGTTAGGGGTTAGGGTTGGGTTAGGGTTTAGAAGTTAGGGTTTAGGGTTTAGGGTTGGGTTAGGGATTAGGGTTAGGGTTTAGGGATAGGGTTGGGTTAGTGGTTAGGGTTAGGTTAGAGGTTAGGATTTATGGTTTAGGGTTAGGGATTAGGGTTAGGGTTTAGGGATTAGGTTTAGGGAATAGGTTAGGGTTTAGGGTTAAGGATTAGGTTTAGGGTTAGGGGTAGGGTTGGGGTTTAGGGTTAGGGTTGTACTGAACGTCTGTATATGTATAATGACAAGCCTGGGGGAACCGGAGCACCGCGACCCTGACCAGGTTCATTCGGTAGATGAAATGAAATGGAATTATTTCTGTCTTTCCAAACTCAACACGTTTCGTTCAGTGGGACCTGAAGGTTCTTTCATCTCGTAGCTTTTATCAGGTCGTTTACAGAGTGTGTGTGAGTGTGTGTGTGTTTGTGTGAGTGTGCGTGTGTGTGTGTGTGTGTGTGTGAGTTGGGGGGTCATTGATTTTTGACTCCTCGTGTCGTCGTTAGATCCGTAAGGATTTATCGGTTCGCCGCTGTAGGAAAATCGATCGAAGCGAACACAAACACACAGAGACGTTTCTCTCCCGAGCGCCGGTGCGGCCCGTCGATGAAAATGATGTACGGCGCTTAGCGACGGCGACGGAACACTCATGACAGTCGCTCACCATCGCATCGACCCGCTAACACACCGTGTTTAGCCTTAAGGGCCCAGAATCCATTTTGCGCCCGTCAATCCCGGAGACGCGGAGCTTGTTGGGCGGAGTCCAGGGGGAAATGTTTATTGCGGCGGAATACCTATGGTAGAACCACCACGTCCACAGTCGCGTCCGCGCTCATGCTTGCGTAAGATCCGTTTCTCTGTAATTAGCTTCCTCGAGGCTCGGCGGAGTATGAATGAAGCGGTTTTGTTTGTCTCACAGTTTAGTCATTTCCAATTCCCTCTTACAATCTCACTGACGTTTGCACCACCCTGCCGCTGGCCGAGGGTCGGGGCCTAGCAGGCAGGAGTCACCCTGCGCCTCATGTGTTCCTCTACTACTCATGTCAGCGCCTTTACCACCAGCAGGAGTCGGTGTTGCTGTCCTCCACCTGACCTTCCATTTATCAGACATGCCAAATTTCGCCTCCTGGGCGCCCAGGCAGGCTGGTAGCACCACAGACACAAACTTGGAAGCTGGGCGTCTCTGCGTTGGCGGGCACAGCTGTGGCGCTCAGGTGGCACAAAGGTAAAAGACGCTAGCACACCGGTGCTGACATTTCAATTACAGTGCACTTATGCCCCCTACTGGCTGATGCACAGCTGAGTCTGTTGAAACAGTTGTTAGTTTATCTAATTAACGCTGGCAGAGCACCAACATGGAGCCTCGGGTTCGAGTCTCATAGGTGCCACAAGCCTGATTGGGTGCTTTATATACGAAAGTAGCCATGTCTGCATTTCTCCCCCCAATTTAGTCATATCCAATTCCTCGACCGTACTCCTGACTGAGGAGAGTCTTGACCAACATATGCCCCATCCAACACGTGTGTGCAGTACGGACCACTTCTTTTCACCTGTACTGAGAGTCATGCACTGATCTCCGTTATCCCCCGTCCCTGTGCAGCACCATCGACCGGCCAGTAGAGGGCGTAACTACAGCAGTCCCCGCTCGAGAGATGGTGCCCTGGTGTGTTTTACCGCTGCGCCATCTGAACCCTGAAAAGAAGCGATTAGCAGTTGAACACTTGGCGGAAAAGGTGCGCTAGCTAAAATTACACGAGGAAGAATTGTAAAGACTTGTGCACCTGTGTGCCTGTGAGAATTTGTGCCCGACAGGTCACGAGAGCACTCATGAAGTTGGGCGCCGATACTGGACGATTCTCACTCTTTGGGACAGCTTTGGGATGAATTGGAACATCGATCGAGAAATTCCTGATCAGACGACATCAGTTCCCAGCCATACAAACTCTCTTTGGTACTAGTAATGGGGCACAAATTCCCACAGACACACTTCAAAGTCTTCAAAGAATTGTAAAGACTTGTGGACTTGATTTGAGTCAAGGTCCCTGCTTAGGTATAAACCGGTAAACTGGATCCTGTGCCATCTCGTGCCCATTGTTACAGAAGGCACTGGACCCCCTGAGACCCTGAGCAGAATGATGTTCAAGCTAACAAGTTAAAAACTAATAAGAATTACTTCGAATTGCCTCGAAAATTCCACTCCGCTCCGCTTCCGTCCTCGATGTTATTGAGTTATGAACCCATTGGCGCTCCATATTCTGTGCAGGACGCAGCGGAGACGCGCCACTTGGGTTGAAGCGCAAAAAGAGCAAAACCAGGGGACGCGATCCAGATCAGAAAGAGAAAGACAGAGAGAACCCAGAACCTAGAACCCTGGATGGGTGTGATTATTACTGATTCTCTTCTGAACCTTGATACTGAATCTGATCATCTCGGTCCGGTTCGCTCGTTCCCGCGGAACCCGGTGCGCACTGATGGAGCTCCGGGTCTGAATTAGGATCAGAAGTTCTGGAGCGACCGCGCTGGACTCCAACATGCCAGAAAAGCTGAGCAGAAAAAGTTGATCGGACTCGAGTCGGATGATTCGGAGATCGAGGTTCGGATCCTCACACGATGATGCGGCGCTGGAACGAACCTCAGCCGTTCAGTTCTGATCGTTCTTGTATCAGCAGCGTCTCTGGTTCTGGTTCTGAATCTGATTCTGGATTTTAACCGGGGCGGCTCGGGTTGTTGTTGGATCTGCTATATTTAAAGAAAAGCCAGTGAGAATGGGAAGTGGAAATGTCTAATTTGGTTTAATCTGAACGGACCGCAGCAGCTTTTTTGTGTGGATTTTATCATGATTTTGTTCGGTTTTCTGGCGCTTCTGTTTCTCCTGGGTGAGTTTTAATATTTAAATAAATTATAATATTTAATCTGCTTGAATACAGTCCTGCACAACTTTAAATAAAGAAATATAAAGAAATAATGAGATATTTTAGAAAGAATTAAATTAATTATTAAATTTCTTTAATGCAAATATGTCAGACCTGTTTAATGCGGCTTGTGCTGATGCGACATCTTCAATGATAATAATATTAATAAAATATATGCTTATATAAGACTGCTTATTAATTTTAAATGATTGGGGGGGGGGCGGTGGTGCAGGGGGTAGCACTGTCGCTTCACAGAAAGAAGGGTCTGGGTTCGATTCCCCGGGTGCTTTCTGTGTGGAGTTTGCATGTTCTCCCCGTGTTCGTGTAAGTTTCTTGCTTTCGTGTTTTCTACCTCTTGCCTAATGAATCTGACCCACCGCGACCCTGACCAGGATAAACATGTGGTAAAACAGACACTGAGAGAATGATTGAATGAATGAATGAATTACAGGGGAGACCGGGGTCGGCTGTCAAAAACGCGCAACCGTATTCACGACGCATTTCACTCGTTTAAAAGCTTCTTTGGACGAATCATTTCCTTATTTAACACGGACTTAGAATGTAACCACTGATCAGGGCTGCGGTGAGTGCATGAACCGGGTGCATGAAGTCCAGAGGAGGGTGCAGCACACGCGTACCCACTCGCTCTTACAGTCACTTAGTCACTTATAATGATGAGTTGATGCGAACGATCCGCCTTCTGTGTCACTTCGGAGGTGCGAAGAAACAAAAGCGACCCGTACCACCCAGACACTGGGAGAACATGCCAAACTCCGACGACCACTGCTGGGACAGGATGCAGAGCGGGAATCGAGCCTGCACTCTAACACTTGGGTGAATTTTTTATTGAGAATACACCTGCCGGAATTCTCAGACAGTGACCTACTTCAAGGATCAAACCCACGCCACCTGTTGCACCACCCTGCTGTGTCATTTCAGGGTTTGTTGGTACCAGAAGTATGTGGACACCTGCCCATGAGCTTGGTGGTCATCCCACCTCAATGTACCCCCTCCCACACACACACACACACACACACACACACACACAACTGCTCAGCTCTTCTGTAGGGGATTTTAACTACATGTTGAAGTGTGTCTATAGGAATTTGTGCTTATATTAGAGTTGGACCAGACGGCCTGGCTCACAAGTGACATTCCAATTAATCCCAGATTAAGGCCTTAAAGGTTGAAAACGTGTCATTTATTTTATATATTATAAACCGGAGACGGCAACGCACAGGCGGCGCCACACCCCAGCCCACAAACTGGCACTGTTTGCACCTAGCGTGGATCCATACGTGGGGCCCGCTTCGGAAAAGTGTCGCTGCGCCTCATTTGGGACAGCTGGCCCAGACCGGACAGAGCCTGGCATCACGGCTCAGAGAAAGGCAGGTTGCCAAATGAGGAGGTGGCAAACCTGTGAGGAAGAAACCGTGATGAATAGAATCACATCCACCTGGAGCCAATAAGAACTCAATACGCTTAATTTAGAGGAACCGACTTGTCAGTCGTTTGTGCCTCTGTGCTTCCCCTCCTGGCCATATTTGGGAAACTAGAAGGACGTGATTCTGTACCTGAACCCCAGCCGGTCCTCATGTCAGGTGCCTCGTTACAGAATCTGACTGATCGAGGAACTAAATCTGGACATTTAACACTCCAGGGCTTAAGAATTTGGACGCCTGATCCCCAGCTTGTCGAACGTCTCGTTTTAAAACAAACAGTATACCACAAGACTTTGAAGCATGTCTGTGGGAATTTGTGCCCATTTGGTAGTACAGATGGCAGCGTTTGTACGGCTGGGCACTGATGTTAGTCGGTTCATCCCTGAGCTGTTGATTAGGGCTGAGGTCAGGGCCTTCCCTAAACTGTTGGAAGCATCTCATTTCCTTCATATGATTGATTTATTACAGCTGTTAGTGACTGTAAGCATGTAAATTTAAATATTAAAAGGGGCGTCCCAATACTTTTGGCCACACATCGTGTCCTCAGGTGACGTCAGTGTTCCGGGTTCTGACGGTGAGGAACGTCTGGTTCTCCTCTCTCCTCACAGATGAGGTGGTGGTGGGTTTGGAGGACGCCGGGTGGACGGCACCCATGGACTGTTTACGTGCCAGCGAGATGTGTAACCACAACGCCCAGTGCAGCTCGCGGTTCCGGATCATGCGCCAGTGCCTGGTGGGTCGGGACCGCGGTGCCATGCTGGAGAATAAAGAGTGCCAGGTGGCGCTGGAGGTCCTGCAGGAGAGCCCGCTGCACCACTGCCACTGTAAGAGGGGCATGAAGAAGGAGCTGCAGTGTCTGCAGAGCTACTGGACCATCCACATGAGCCTCAACGAGGGTGAGTGGAGCATTTACATCATCCAGGTCTGACAGGTACTGGTCACCTGAACCAGGTCCGGGGTCCTCCAGGGGGGTCAGGGGGGTCAGGGTGAGGGACCAGTTTACATTTTACAGAACCTTCTGATTATTCTGTTCTGTTCTGCTTTGTTCTCTTTTGTTTTGTTCCGTTTTATTTTGTTCTTTTCTGCTCAGTTCTGTTTAGTTCTGTTTAGTTCTGTTCTGCTCAGTTCTTTTTAGTTCTGTTTAGTTCTGTTTAGTTCTGTTTAGTTCTGTTTAGTTCCGTTTTATTTTGTTCTTTTCTGCTCAGTTCTGTTTAGTTCTGTTTAGTTCTGTTCTGCTCAGTTCTTTTTAGTTCTGTTTAATTCTGTTTGGTTCTGTTTAGTTCTGTTCTGTTCTGCTTTATTCAGTTTTATGTAGTTTTTTGTTCTGTTTTGTTCTGCTCAGTTCTGTTTTGTTCTGCTCAGTTCTGTTTTTTTCTGTTTTGCCCTGTCCTGTTCAGTTCTGTTTTATTCTAGTATGTTCTGTTCTGATCCATTCTGATCTGATCTTCTCTGTTTTGTTTGGTTCTGTTCTGCTTTACTCAGTTTCATTCTGTTCTCAGCTGTTTGTTCTGTTCTGGTTTGCTTTGTTCTGCTCAGTTCTGTTCAGTTTTAATCTGTTCCGTTCTCTAATGTTCTGTTCAGTTCTGCTCAGTTCTGTTCTGTTCTGTTCTGATCTGATCTTTTCAGTTTTATTTTGTTCTGTTCTGCTTTGTTCTGTTCTTTTCTGCTCAGCTCTTTTCAGTTTTGTTCTGTTTCTGGTGTGGAGTGTTCTGTCTGGACTGTCAGTACCTCGGTACAGAAGCACAGGTGCATGCTGGGAGAGAGAAATCAGCCGGCGTTTAGATGAGTTTTTGATGTGGACGCCTGATCACGAGCTTATTGGATGTCCTGTTGAGACTCCGCCCCCTTTACAACTATAACAGGCTCTTATCTTTTGAGAAAGCTTTTCACCACATTTGGAAGTGTGTAGTCAAAAGAACATTGGTCAGGCCAGGCACCCCGAACATGTGTACCGGGGCTGAGG
This sequence comes from Trichomycterus rosablanca, assembly GCF_030014385.1. Classification (NCBI taxonomy): domain Eukaryota; kingdom Metazoa; phylum Chordata; class Actinopteri; order Siluriformes; family Trichomycteridae; genus Trichomycterus; species Trichomycterus rosablanca. Next base: position 1,324,803 of record NC_086005.1, read on the forward strand.
TCAGGGCTCCATTCTACCACACCAAAATCATCAAACCACGAAAGAGCCTTCCCCAAACTGTTACCACAAACTCTCTCACCTTAAACGCTGTTCCTCACAGTGAGGTATGACGGACTCGCTCACACCAGGTTCTTCATGTGCGTCACGTCTGTCCTCGCTGCTGGTGTTGCCCCCTCTGCTGGCGGGTCGAGGCACCTGCGTAAAAAATGGAAATATCACAAACATCAGCGTGTGATCGACCGTACGCCATACGGCTCTCTGTGAGACCCCGTCACTCACAGGTGAAAAGAAGTGACTGGCGGCTGACAGACTCGGGCCCCTACGATCAGGGGTGGGTGTGGCGGCAACGATTGGGTAAAAAAAAGAAGAAGACCACCCGATCTTAGCCCGACCACGCCCGCTTTACCAAACGTCTCTTCATTCTCTCGCTCTTGCTTTGTTTCCTCGCTTTAAATTCCAGAGTCTCGGGGTGATCCATGACACACAGATGCATGCTGGGAGAGGAACTACCGACAGCGCCCCCAAATTTAGTAGCAGAGCCGGATGGGTTCTGTTTTCTTCCCTCCACCGGGGGAATCCATCCATCACTCATCTCATCTCTCCAGACTGAAGTCAGGCGTCCCGCTGCGTCCCAGAGTGTTCAGTGTTCCCAATTCCAAATTCTGGGTCGGAGGATCGTCTGAACCATTAAATTTTTATCTGAAATAAATTCTGTGCATTTTTTGGTGCACCCTGATGCCACGTTTCTAAAAGAGGTTCTGGAGATCATGGTGGAAGGTGGAAGACTGGTCTCCAGGTCAAGAATTGCAGTGGGTGTGCAGACGGCCAGAACATTAAAATAGCTCCTGAACCACATTACGTCCCTCAAGTTCCGTTATTTTGGGCATCTGATGAGGCGCCCGCATGTCATGGGACTTGTGGAAGGACTCAGAGAATAAGCTGGACTTGAGCAGGCAACCATCAAAGTAATAAGGATGTAGTGATCATTTCTTCAAAGCATGTCCTGCACAAAGCCCTGACCAGCTCTGGAATGAACCGGAATGTCTACTGAGGCTTTCTTGACCTGTTTCAGCCACACTAGAACCCAGACCCCAAAAAGGAGGAACATCAGACCACAAAAAGGAGGAACATCAGACCCCAAAAGAGGGACATCAGACCCCAAAAAGAAAAAAACATCAGACCCCAAAAGAGGGACATCAGACTCCAAAAAGGAGGAGACCAGACTCCAAAAAGGAGAACATCAGACCCCAAAAGAGGGACATCAGACCCCAAAAAGGAGGAACATCAGACCCCAAAATAGAAAACATCAGACTCCAAAAAGGAGAACATCAGACTCCAAAAAGGAGGAGACCAGACTCCAAAAAGGAGATCAGACTCCAAAAAGGAGAACATCAGACTCCAAAAAGGAGGAACATCAGACCCCAAAATAGAAAACATCAGACCCCAAAAAAGAGAATATCAGACCCCAAAAAGGAGAACATCAGACCCCAAAAAGGAGATCAGACTCCAAAAAGGAGAACATCAGACCCCAAAAAAGAGAACATCAGACCCCAAAAAGGAGAACATCAGACCCCAAAAAGAAGGAGATCAGACTCCAAAAAGGAGAACATCAGACCCCAAAAAAGAGAACATCAGACCCCCAAAAAGGAGAACATCAGACCCCAAAAGAGGGACATCAGACTCCAAAAAGGAGAACATCAGACTCCAAAAAGAGGGACATCAGACCCCAAAAAGGAGAACATCAGACCCCAAAAAGGAGAACATCAGACCCCAAAATAGAAAACATCAGACCCCCAAAAAGGAGAACATCAGACCCCAAAAAGGAGAACATCAGACCCCAAAAAGGAGGAGATCAGACTCCAAAAAGGAGAACATCAGAGCCCTGACCAGCTCTGGAATGAACCGGAACGTCAACTGCTGCCTTCTCAGTGGTGCTATCGGCCGGTCAGGCGCCCACTTGAACATGTTTGGAAACAGCCCAGCCGGTGGTAGGTGCACTTGTCAGTGCCGCCCAGCGCAGGTCCCAATCCTGGATAGAAATAGGAGGGTAGTATCAGGACAGGCGTCCAGGTTTGGTATGAGGACCAGATCCGATAAAAAGCACCACGTTCATCCATCCACAGACCAGCTAACAGACTCGAACTCCGCCGCTAGTGTAGCGTGATATAATCCCCTAATTAGCATGGACGGCTGGAAACAGGGATTTAGAGAGGAACAGGCGAGGCGGCACCGTGAGACTCGGTAATTACGTAATTGCCCTCGGTGTTCGCCCACACACACACACACACACACACACACACACACACACACGTACATGAAAGTAATAAAAAGTTAAGAGCTACGGCGCTGTAAGCTCGACTCCGGGCTCAGCGGAGGGATAAACGAGCGTCAAAGCTTTTCCGTCCAGGCCGTCCTCCCCCACCAACACGCCATCCCATAATTCCTCTAATTAACGCAGGATCCTCACCACGGATACCAGGTTTTAAATGCAGATGAAGCGGCGGCTCTCGTTAGCGCGCGTGATGGATTACGGGGAGCGTTTACAGAAGCTGTAGATCAATAAACCAGCGCTAATAAAAATGCTAATCTGGAGGACGCGGCGATCGTTTACAGACGGCTGGGGTGATTGTTAGCGGCGCGTAATGCTGCTACGCTTCAGCAAATTCAGTCGCACTAGAACCCGGAGCCCTGAACTCAACCCTGTTAGAATTGTTTGGGATGAATCGGAACGTTGACTGTGATCCAGGCGTTCTGTTCCATTATAGTGGTAAACGGGAGGAGTTTCTGTTGCAGTGGCAACCCACACAGCCGAGTCTTTCTTTTTATTTGGTCCCCAACAAAAAGCATCAAACCCTAAAAAAAGGACATTAGACCCCAGAAAAGAGGCATCAGACCCTAAAAAGATGGACATAAGACCCTAAAAAAGAGGAATAAGTCTCTGAAAAGAGGCATCAGGCTCTAAAAAAAAGCATCAGACCCTAAAAAGGAGGCATCAGACCCTTAAAAGAGGCATCAGATTCTAAAAAAGAGGCATCAGACCCTTAAAAAAGGCATCAGACTTTAAAAAGAGGCATCAGACTAAAAAGGAGGCATCAGACTCTAAAAAGAGGCATCAAACTCTAAAAAGGAGGCATCAGACTTTAAAAAGGAGGCATCAGACCTTAAAAAAGAGGCATCAGACTCTAAAAAGGAGGCATCAGACCCTAAAAAAGGACATTAGACCCCAGAAAAGAGGCATCAGACCCCAAAAAGAAGGACATCAGACCCTAAAAAGAGGCATCAGACTCTGAAAAGAGGTATCAGACTCTAAAAAAAGAGGCATCAGACCCTTAAAAGAGGCATCAGACTCTAAAAAAGAGGCATCAGACCCTAAAAAGGAGGCATCATACCCTTAAAAGAGACACCAGACTCTAAAAAAGAGGCATCAGACCCTTAAAAAGGGCATCGGACTCTAAAAAGAGGCATCAGACTAAAAAGAAGGCATCAGACTTTAAAAAGGAGGCATCAGACCTTAAAAAAGAGGCATTAGACTAAAAAGGAGGCATCAGACCTTAAAAAAGAGGCATTAGACTAAAAAGGAGGCATCAGACCTTAAAAAAGAGGCATCAGACTAAAAAGGAGGCATCAGACCTTAAAAAAGAGGCATCAGACTAAAAAGAAGGCATCAGATTTTAAAAAAGAGGCATCAGACCTTAAAAAAGAGGCATCAGACTAAAAAGGAGGCATCAGACCTTAAAAAAGAGGCATCAGACTAAAAAGGAGGCATCAGACCTTAAAAAAGAGGCATCAGACCCTAAGAAAGGGACATTAGACCCCAGAAAAGAGGCATCAGACCCTAAAAAGAAGGACATCAGACCCTAAAAAAGAGGAATCAGACTCTGAAAAGAGGTATCAGACTCTAAAAAAGAGGCATCAGACCCTTAAAAAGGGCATCGGACTCTAAAAAGAGGCATCAGACTAAAAAGAAGGCATCAGACTTTAAAAAGGAGGCATCAGACCTTAAAAAAGAGGCATTAGACTAAAAATGAGGCATCAGACCTTAAAAAAGAGGCATCAGACTAAAAAGGAGGCATCAGACCTTAAAAAAGAGGCATCAGACTAAAAAGAAGGCATCAGATTTTAAAAAAGAGGCATCAGACCTTAAAAAAGAGGCATCAGACTAAAAAGGAGGCATCAGACCTTAAAAAAGAGGCATCAGACTAAAAAGGAGGCATCAGACCTTAAAAAAGAGGCATCAGACCCTAAGAAAGGGACATTAGACCCCAGAAAAGAGGCATCAGACCCTAAAAAGAAGGACATCAGACCCTAAAAAAGAGGAATCAGACTCTGAAAAGAGGTATCAGACTCTAAAAAAGAGGCATCAGACCCTTAAAAAGGGCATCGGACTCTAAAAAGAGGCATCAGACTAAAAAGAAGGCATCAGACTTTAAAAAGGAGGCATCAGACCTTAAAAAAGAGGCATTAGACTAAAAATGAGGCATCAGACCTTAAAAAAGAGGCATCAGACTAAAAAGGAGGCATCAGACCTTAAAAAAGAGGCATCAGACTAAAAAGAAGGCATCAGATTTTAAAAAAGAGGCATCAGACCTTAAAAAAGAGGCATCAGACTAAAAAGGAGGCATCAGACCTTAAAAAAGAGGCATCAGACTAAAAAGGAGGCATCAGACCTTAAAAAAGAGGCATCAGACCCTAAGAAAGGGACATTAGACCCCAGAAAAGAGGCATCAGACCCTAAAAAGAAGGACATCAGACCCTAAAAAAGAGGAATCAGACTCTGAAAAGAGGTATCAGACTCTAAAAAAGAGGCATCAGACCATATACAGTATATTCAATCATGTGGGGCTAATTCCCGACAGGTTCCTTTGATCTTTATGTCTTTGATGTTTATTTCTTTGATCTGTATTTTTCGGGCTGTACGGAGGGTCTGAGCTTCTGCAGGAACGATGGACGGACGCCGCCGGCGCGCTGGATTTCATTTCTATAAAGGAACGTCGTTTAAAAACGTCGGCAGCTCACACGCACCTCTCGGTTCCCGCTGACGGTTGTGTTTGGTGTCTGGAGGGGGCGCGGGGGCGCGGGGGCACTAAAAGCCTCTCAGACGCCCATAATCACACCGCAGACTGGTACAGAAGCGCCCGCGTTAAAATGTCACCCACCTCTTTTATTTATTTATTCCAGTTCTTGCTGTTTTAGCAGAA
>NC_086005.1:1335000-1355000 GCF_030014385.1 Trichomycterus rosablanca
TTAGTCACTCACTCACTCTCTCACTCAATTACCCACTCACTCACTCACTCACTCATTTGCTCACTCACTCATTCATTCACTCATTCATTCACTCAATCATCCATTTAGTCACTCACTCTCTCACTCAATTACCCACTCACTCACTCAAACACTTGATCACTCATTAATTTACTCATTTGCTCACTCACTCACTCACTCACTCACTCATTCAGTCACTCATTCACTTACTCCCCCATCTACACACTCACTCACTTCCTCACTCACTCACTCACAGTCACTCATTCACTCACTCACTTATTCACTTCCTCACTCACTCACTCACTCACTCACAGTCACTCATTCACTCTCATTTACTCACTCATCCATTCACTCGCTCACAAAAATTCACACACACTCCGAAATCTTGCGGCTCTAACCAGAGCAGCGAAGGCCGTCACAAGCGCGTAACTTTGTAATAGAATGTAAAATAAGCATTTGTACAGGTGTCCACATACTCTTGACCACGTAAACGTAGACAAACCAGAGACAGAACACACCTTCGTGAGAATAGCGGATCGCGTCCCTGTGTGCTGCGTGAACGTCTGATGTTGTTTGTTTGTGTTTCAGGAGAGGAGCTGTACGAGACGTCGCCCTACGAGCCCGTCCACTTCTCCGACCAGTTCCGCCTGGCGTCCATAATATCAGGTGAGAAACGCCGTCTCTGATTGGACAAATCTTGAACACCGACTGAGACTTTCCTGACCAGAGGTACAAACGCTGTCATGTTTTTACTAGATGGGCACAAATTCCCACAGACGAGAAGGTCACACAGAGGTCACTGTATTTTAATAGCGATGTTTTTTTTTAAATGGAGCGTCCCAATACTTTCGGTCTGAGTGAAACCTCCTGGATTCCATCCTGCCCTGAAAACTCTATTTCCTTTTTCCATTTCTTATGAGGCGCGTCGCATTTCTCATTATTTACACGACACGAGAGGCAATCTGGGTCGTGATATGAGAGACGCCGCCGCCGCCACCGTCGCAGATGCCGCCGCCTGAAAATAACAGCCACCCTGAACACGCCGCCGCCAAGGAAACGCTGCCATTTCATCAAAAAAAATAAATGTGTGTCGATGCAGCCGCAATAAAATGCGCATTTCATACACCGATGCTGCCGGCCGATCCTGACGCTCATCAGGGAGGGTGAGGGTGTCACACGGTTCGTCAAAGCGGGCGTCGACCTCTTTCTTCTGAACACTAAGTGTAAGTAGAGGCACGATTGTGCTCTCTTGGACTCCCTACCACGAACAGACTTCCTGGTCGAAAGTATGTAGACACTTGACCGTGAGCACTGATCTGCCGGCCGATCCTGACGCCCATCGGGGAGGGTGAGGGTGTCACACGGGTCGTCGAAACGGGCGTCGACCTCTTTCTTCTGAGCACTAAGGGCGAGTAGAGGCACGATTCTGCTCTCTTGGACTCCCTACAGCGAATAGCTTTGCTACCTGTCTGGTCAGAAGTATGTAGACACTTGACCGTGAGCGCTGATCTGATCTGAGGTCGCCCCTTGTTTTCTCCACGAGATTTTGGAGTGTGTCTGTAGGAATTTGTGTCAACAGGCACTTAAACCCAGTTCATTTCACTTTTATCCAGAGCGACTTACAGTACTGTGACAGTATACAGTCTAAGCAATTGAGGGTTAAGGGCCTTGCTCAAGGGCCCAACAGTAACAACCTGGCAGTAGTAGGGCTTGAACCAGCAACCTTTTGATTGAGTCCAGTATCTTAACCACTAGGCTACAACTGCCTCCATCAAGCTGAGTGAGTGCATGACTGGCACAAATCCCCACAGACACTTCAAGCTCAAACGGTCATTCAGAGGTCACTCTGTTTGTTTTGGAACCGGGGCGTCCGACACAGTGTGTGTAAAGAAAAGAGGTCTAGTGTCAGTGAGCACCTCAGTTCCCGGGCTCTAAAAACCAAAGACCAAGTCCGAAATCTTGGCGTTCTAATAGACTCAGATCTTACATTCACCAGCCATATTAAAACCATCACCAAAACAGCCTTCTACCATCTTAGAAATATAGCCAAAATCAAGGGTCTAGTGTGCCAACAAGACCTAGAGAAGCTGATCCATGCTTTTATCTCCAGTAGGGTGGACTATTGTAATGGTCTCTTAACTGGACTTCCCAAAAAGACCATTAAACAGTTACAGCTCATTCAGAACGCTGCTGCTAGAGTTTTAACTAAGACGAAGAGAACTGAGCACATCACTCCAGTTCTAAAATCTCTACACTGGCTTCCGGTCAGTTACAGAATAGAATTTAAAGTGCTGCTACTGGTCTATAAATCACTGAATGGGTTCGGCCCAGAATACATCTCAGAAATGTTTAGAGAATATAAACCTAGTAGATCTCTTAGATCCATGGACTCAGGTCAGCTAGTTGAGCTCAGAGTCCAAACTAAACATGGTGAAGCAGCATTTAGCTGTTGGGCTGCATAGAACAGGAACAGACTGCAGGAGATATTAGATGTTCCGCAAATGTAGAAATCTTTAAATCCAGGTTAAAAACTTTTCTTTTTGCTTGTGCCTATGATTGAAATTTTGCCTATGAAATTTTTGCTATTACCATATTTCTTTTAGTTTTTCATGCTCTTAATAATTATTTTTATAGAGTAGTGTACATTCTAAATTGTAGGGTATATTTTACAATATTTTCTTTTAATTTTTCATGTTCTTAATTTTTATCTCTCTTGTTTGAATTTCATGTTGTCTTAATTGTAACTAAATGTTTGCAAGAAGTCTTTCTGAGGTTCTAGATCTCAGGAATGTTTTAATGCTTTTAATTTTTCCTTATATAAAGCACTTTGAATTGCCACTGTGTATGAAAGGTGCTATATAAATAAACTTGTCTTGCCTTGCCTTACCTCAGTGTGTGTACCTCAGTGTGTACCTCAGTGTGTACCTCAGTGTGTACCTCAGTGTGTACCTCAGTGTGTGTACCTCAGTGTGTACCTCAGTGTGTGTACCTCTGTGTGTACCTCAGTGTGTGTACCTCAGTGTGTACCTCAGTGTGTACCTCAGTGTGTGTGTACCTCAGTGTGTGTACCTCAGTGTGTACCTCAGTGTGTGTACCTCGGTGTGTACCTCAGTGTGTGTACCTCAGTGTGTACCTCAGTGTGTACCTCAGTGTGTACCTCAGTGTGTGTGTACCTCAGTGTGTGTACCTCAGTGTGTGTACCTCAGTGTGTACCTCGGTGTGTACCTCAGTGTGTACCTCAGTGTGTACCTCAGTGAGTACCTCAGTGTGTGTGTACCTCAGTGTGTGTACCTCAGTGTGTACCTCAGTGTGTGTACCTCTGTGTGTACCTCAGTGTGTGTACCTCAGTGTGTACCTCAGTGTGTGTACCTCTGTGTGTACCTCAGTGTGTGTACCTCAGTGTGTACCTCAGTGTGTGTACCTCAGTGTGTACCTCAGTGTGTGTGTACCTCAGTGTGTGTACCTCAGTGTGTACCTCAGTGTGTGTACCTCAGTGTGTGTGTACCTCAGTGTGTACCTCTGTGTGTGTACCTCAGTGTGTACCTCAGTGTGTGTACCTCAGTGTGTACCTCTGTGTGTGTACCTCAGTGTGTACCTCAGTGTGTGTACCTCAGTGTGTGTACCTCAGTGTGTACCTTGTGTGCGTACCTCAGTGTGTGTACCTCAGTGTGTACCTCAGTGTGTGTACCTCAGTGTGTACCTCAGTGTGTGTACCTCAGTGTGTACCTCAGTGTGTGTACCTCAGTGTGTGTACCTCAGTGTGTACCTCAGTGTGTGTACCTCAGTGTGTGTACCTCAGTGTGTGTACCTCAGTGTGTACCTCAGTGTGTGTACCTCAGTGTGTGTACCTCAGTGTGTGTACCTCAGTGTGTACCTCAGTGTGTGTACCTCAGTGTGTGTACCTCAGTGTGTGTACCTCAGTGTGTACCTCAGTGTGTACATCAGTGTGTACCTCAGTGTGTGTACCTCAGTGTGTACCTCAGTGTGTACCTCAGTGTGTACCTCAGTGTGTGTACCTCAGTGTGTACCTCAGTGTGTGTACCTCAGTGTGTGTACCTCAGTGTGTACCTCTGTGTGTGTACCTCAGTGTGTACCTCAGTGTGTACCTCAGTGTGTACCTCTGTGTGTACCTCAGTGTGTGTACCTCAGTGTGTACCTCAGTGTGTGTACCTCAGTGTGTGTACCTCAGTGTGTACCTCTGTGTGTACCTCAGTGTGTGTACCTCAGTGTGTGTACCTCAGTGTGTACCTCAGTGTGTGTACCTCAGTGTGTGTACCTCAGTGTGTACCTCAGTGTGTACCTCAGTGTGTGTACCTCAGTGTGTGTACCTCAGTGTGTACCTCAGTGTGTGTACCTCAGTGTGTACCTCAGTGTGTACCTCAGTGTGTGTGTACCTCAGTGTGTGTACCTCAGTGTGTACCTCAGTGTGTGTACCTCAGTGTGTACCTCTGTGTGTACCTCAGTGTGTGTACCTCAGTGTGTACCTCAGTGTGTACCTCTGTGTGTACCTCAGTGTGTGTACCTCAGTGTGTACCTCAGTGTGTGTACCTCAGTGTGTGTACCTCAGTGTGTACCTCAGTGTGTGTACCTCAGTGTGTGTACCTCAGTGTGTACCTCAGTGTGTACCTCAGTGTGTACCTCAGTGTGTGTACCTCAGTGTTTACCTCAGTGTGTACCTCTGTGTGTACCTCGTGTGCATACCTCAGTGTGTACCTCAGTATGTGTACCTCAGTGTGTGTACCTCAGTGTGTACCTCAGTGTGTACATCAGTGTGTACCTCAGTGTGTGTACCTCAGTGTGTACCTCAGTGTGTACCTCAGTGTGTACCTCAGTGTGTGTACCTCAGTGTGTACCTCAGTGTGTGTACCTCAGTGTGTGTACCTCAGTGTGTACCTCTGTGTGTGTACCTCAGTGTGTACCTCAGTGTGTACCTCAGTGTGTACCTCTGTGTGTACCTCAGTGTGTGTACCTCAGTGTGTACCTCAGTGTGTGTACCTCAGTGTGTGTACCTCAGTGTGTACCTCTGTGTGTACCTCAGTGTGTGTACCTCAGTGTGTGTACCTCAGTGTGTACCTCAGTGTGTGTACCTCAGTGTGTGTACCTCAGTGTGTACCTCAGTGTGTACCTCAGTGTGTGTACCTCAGTGTGTGTACCTCAGTGTGTACCTCAGTGTGTGTACCTCAGTGTGTACCTCAGTGTGTACCTCAGTGTGTGTGTACCTCAGTGTGTGTACCTCAGTGTGTACCTCAGTGTGTGTACCTCAGTGTGTACCTCTGTGTGTACCTCAGTGTGTGTACCTCAGTGTGTACCTCAGTGTGTGTACCTCAGTGTGTGTACCTCAGTGTGTACCTCAGTGTGTGTACCTCAGTGTGTGTACCTCAGTGTGTACCTCAGTGTGTACCTCAGTGTGTACCTCAGTGTGTGTACCTCAGTGTTTACCTCAGTGTGTACCTCTGTGTGTACCTCGTGTGCATACCTCAGTGTGTACCTCAGTATGTGTACCTCAGTGTGTGTACCTCAGTGTGTACCTCAGTGTGTACATCAGTGTGTACCTCAGTGTGTGTACCTCAGTGTGTACCTCAGTGTGTACCTCAGTGTGTACCTCAGTGTGTGTACCTCAGTGTGTACCTCAGTGTGTGTACCTCAGTGTGTGTACCTCAGTGTGTACCTCTGTGTGTGTACCTCAGTGTGTACCTCAGTGTGTACCTCAGTGTGTACCTCTGTGTGTACCTCAGTGTGTGTACCTCAGTGTGTACCTCAGTGTGTGTACCTCAGTGTGTGTACATCTGTGTGTACCTCAGTGTGTACCTCAGTGTGTGTACCTCAGTGTGTACATCAGTGTGTACCTCAGTGTGTGTACCTCAGTGTGTACCTCAGTGTGTGTACCTCAGTGTGTACCTCAGTGTGTGTACCTCAGTGTGTACCTCAGTGTGTGTACCTCAGTGTGTGTACCTCAGTGTGTACCTCTGTGTGTGTACCTCAGTGTGTACCTCAGTGTGTACCTCAGTGTGTACCTCTGTGTGTACCTCAGTGTGTGTACCTCAGTGTGTACCTCAGTGTGTGTACCTCAGTGTGTGTACCTCAGTGTGTACCTCTGTGTGTGTACCTCAGTGTGTACCTCAGTGTGTACCTCAGTGTGTACCTCAGTGTGTACCTCTGTGTGTACCTCAGTGTGTGTACCTCAGTGTGTACCTCAGTGTGTGTACCTCAGTGTGTGTACATCTGTGTGTACCTCAGTGTGTACCTCAGTGTGTGTACCTCAGTGTGTACCTCAGTGTGTACCTCAGTGTGTGTACCTCAGTGTGTACCTCAGTGTGTGTACCTCAGTGTGTGTACATCTGTGTGTACCTCAGTGTGTACCTCAGTGTGTGTACCTCAGTGTGTACCTCAGTGTGTACCTCAGTGTGTGTACCTCAGTGTGTACCTCAGTGTGTGTACCTCAGTGTGTGTACCTCAGTGTGTACCTCAGTGTGTGTACCTCAGTGTGTGTGTACCTCAGTGTGTGTACATCTGTGTGTACCTCAGTGTGTGTACATCTGTGTGTACCTCAGTGTGTGTACATCTGTGTGTACCTCAGTGTGTACCTCAGTGTGTGTACCTCAGTGTGTACATCAGTGTGTACCTCAGTGTGTGTACCTCAGTGTGTACCTCAGTGTGTGTACCTCAGTGTGTGTACCTCAGTGTGTACCTCTGTGTGTGTACCTCAGTGTGTACCTCAGTGTGTACCTCAGTGTGTACCTCAGTGTGTACCTCAGTGTGTACCTCTGTGTGTACCTCAGTGTGTGTACCTCAGTGTGTACCTCAGTGTGTGTACCTCAGTGTGTGTACATCTGTGTGTACCTCAGTGTGTACCTCAGTGTGTGTACCTCAGTGTGTACCTCAGTGTATGTACCTCAGTGTGTGTACCTCAGTGTACCTCTGTGTGTGTACCTCAGTGTGTACCTCAGTGTGTACCTCAGTGTGTACCTCAGTGTGTGTACCTCTGTGTGTGTACCTCTGTGTGTACCTCAGTGTGTACCTCAGTGTGTGTACCTCAGTGTGTACCTCAGTGTGTACCTCAGTGTGTGTACCTCTGTGTGTGTACCTCTGTGTGTACCTCAGTGTGTACCTCAGTGTGTGTACCTCAGTGTGTACCTCAGTGTGTGTACCTCAGTGTGTGTACCTCAGTGTGTACCTCTGTGTGTGTACCTCAGTGTGTACCTCAGTGTGTACCTCAGTGTGTACCTCAGTGTGTGTACCTCAGTGTGTGTACCTCAGTGTGTACCTCAGTGTGTGTACCTCAGTGTGTACCTCAGTGTGTGTACCTCAGTGTGTACCTCAGTGTGTGTACCTCAGTGTGTGTACCTCAGTGTGTACCTCAGTGTGTACCTCAGTGTGTACCTCAGTGTGTGTACCTCAGTGTGTACCTCAGTGTGTGTACCTCAGTGTGTACCTCAGTGTGTGTACCTCTGTGTGTACCTCAGTGTGTGTACCTCAGTGTGTACCTCAGTGTGTGTACCTCAGTGTGTACCTCTGTGTGTGTACCTCAGTGTGTACCTCAGTGTGTGTACCTCAGTGTGTACCTCTGTGTGTACCTCAGTGTGTGTACCTCAGTGTGTACCTCAGTGTGTACCTCAGTGTGTACCTCAGTGTGTGTACCTTAGTGTGTACCTCAGTGTGTGTACCTCAGTGTGTACCTCAGTGTGTACCTCAGTGTGTGTACCTCAGTGTGTACCTCAGTGTGTGTACCTCAGTGTGTGTACCTTAGTGTGTACCTCAGTGTGTGTACCTCAGTGTGTACCTCAGTGTGTGTACCTCTGTGTGTACCTCAGTGTGTGTACCTCAGTGTGTACCTCAGTGTGTGTACCTCAGTGTGTACCTCAGTGTGTACCTCAGTGTGTGTACCTCAGTGTGTGTACCTCAGTGTGTACCTCAGTGTGTACCTCAGTGTGTGTACCTCAGTGTGTACCTCAGTGTGTGTACCTCAGTGTGTGTACCTCAGTGTGTACCTCAGTGTGTGTACCTCAGTGTGTACCTCAGTGTGTGTACCTTAGTGTGTACCTCAGTGTGTGTACCTCAGTGTGTACCTCAGTGTGTGTACCTCTGTGTGTACCTCAGTGTGTGTACCTCAGTGTGTACCTCTGTGTGTACCTCAGTGTGTACCTCTGTGTGTACCTCAGTGTGTGTACCTCAGTGTGTACCTCAGTGTGTACCTTAGTGTGTACCTCAGTGTGTGTACCTCAGTGTGTACCTCAGTGTGTGTACCTCTGTGTGTACCTCAGTGTGTGTACCTCAGTGTGTGTACCTCAGTGTGTACCTCAGTGTGTGTACCTTATTGTGTACCTCAGTGTGTACCTCAGTGTGTACCTCAGTGTGTACCTTAGTGTGTGTACCTCAGTGTGTACCTCAGTGTGTGTACCTCAGTGTGTACCTCAGTGTGTGTACCTCAGTGTGTACCTCAGTGTGTGTACCTCAGTGTGTACCTCTGTGTGTACCTCAGTGTGTGTACCTCAGTGTGTACCTCAGTGTGTACCTCAGTGTGTACCTCAGTGTGTGTACCTTAGTGTGTGATGATGTTTTGGTGGAAGCTGGAGGCTGTAAAACTATTTATTTTCTCTTTAATATTTAAAAGCTGAAGAAACAGAATCAATTTTCTGTAGCTGGCTTTGATTCCTCCTCGTGTTTTTACGCTCCCGTTTCATCAGAACACGTTTCAGGATCCGAACCTCAGCAGCACACGTCCTGAATTCTGATTGGCTCTGATCCTGCGGGTGGTGGGTTTATATCCGTCTCTGCCTGGTGGAGATGAATCTCCTCGTGTTTCTGCTGGAGGATTTTACAGGGACTCAGTGATGAGCTTCACTCTGATCCAAACCAGTCTCCGTCTTTGGAGTGGCACGACCTTGGAGAATCCTCGTCCTCCATGAGATCCGAATCTGGAGCCACAGCGGATTCACTGAACATTAATAAAACATAATCAGAGGGGTGTGTGGGGGGGGGGGGAGGGGGGCGGAGGGGGGGAGGGGGGCATTAGTGTTAAAAGATAACAAGCTAAGTGTGGTGTGATGGTAATTATTTATCATTACATCATCACACTACTGCAGCTCCTGCACCCGGCTTCACCTTCATCAAGAGATAAATATATTTACAGTATACACACTACATATATATTTCTACACTCACTGTCCATTGTACCAGCTCCACTTAACATATAGAAGCACTTTGTAGTTCGAGTTTGAGAATCGTCCACGTGGGCAGCGTCCTGTGTCCACTGATGAAGGTCTAGAAGATGACCGACTCAAAAAGCAGCAATAGATGAACGATCGTCTCTGACTTTACATCTACAAGGTGGAGCAACTAGGTAGGAGTGTGTAATAGAGTGGACAGTGAGTGGACACAGTGTTTAAAAACTTCAGCAGCGCTGCTGTGTCTGATCCACCAGCACAACACACACTAACACACCACCACCATGTCAGTGTCACTGCAGTGCTGAGAATGATCCACCACCTAAATAATACCTGCTCTGTGGTGGTCCTGTGGGGGTCCTGACCATTGAAGAACAGCATGAGGGTAACAAAGCATGCAGAGAGATGGACTACAGTCAGTAATTGTAGAACTACAAAGTGCTTCTATATGGTAAGTGGAGCTGATAACATGGGCAGTGAGTGTAGGAACAAGGAGGTGGTTTTAATGTTATGGCTATATATATATATATACTGTACACTATATACGTACAGTATATACACCAGCACTTCAAAAAAAAACTTCACTTTCGAGCACAAATCCCCACTGTCACACTGCAGAATCTCACCAGCTCAGAATACTGGAGGTTTTAATCTCTGTTAAACGATAACGTTTATGGTTCTAGAACAGTACGCGAACCAGTTGATGATCAGGCGTCCACATATTTTTGGCTGTACCCTGTATAACTTCTTTTCTCTCTGTTTCCTCTGCAGCGATGGACTCGGCCTCCTCTAAAGGCACCGTGTGTCCCGATGCCACGCCCGACTCGGTGACCTCCTGTAATCCCTGCCTGGACGCCGCCAAGGCGTGTAACCTGAACGCGGCGTGTAAGCGCCAGCGCTCGGCCTACGTGGCGGCCTGCAGCCGACCGGCGCCCCTCGCTCCCGAACCCTGCGGGCGTAAGCGCTGCCACCGGGCGCTGCGCCAGTTCTTCGAGCGCGTGCAGACGGAGCTGAGCTACCCGCTGCTCTTCTGCTCCTGCAGGGATAAGGCCTGCGCCGAGCGCCGCCGCCAGACCATCGTACCCGCCTGCTCCTTCGAGGAAAAGCTCAAACCCAACTGCCTGGAGCTGAGGAGGACCTGCCGCTCAGACCCGCTCTGCAGGTACGGACGGACGGGCCTGTGATCACATGACACGGGCGTGGTTCTACACGTTTACATTAGTGGCATTTAGCAGACAAGACTTACATTTATGACTGATACAGTTTAAGCAATAGCGGGTTAAGGGCCTCGCTCAGGGGCCCAACAGTGGTAACTTGGCAGCAGTGGGGCTTAAACTGGCAACCTTCTGATTACTAGTCCAGCACCTTAACCACTGAGTTTGGAATGTCTCTGTTGGAATTTGTACCCATTTAGTTAACAGCAAAAAAAATTGTTTTTTGTTTGAAGTGCTGGTGTTTGATGTGTTTTTGTTTGAAGTGCTGGTGTTTGATGTGTTTTTGTTTGAAGTGCTGGTGTTTGATGTGTTTTTGTTTGAAGTGCTGGTGTTTGATGTGTTTTTGTTTGAAGTGCTGGTGTTTGATGTGTTTTTGTTTGAAGTGCTGGTGTTTGATGTGTTTTTGTTTGAAGTGCTGGTGTTCGATGTGTTTTTTGTTTGAAGTGCTGGTGTTTGATGTGTTTTTGTTTGAAGTGCTGGTGTTTGATGTGTTTTTGTTTGAAGTGCTGGTGTTTGATGTGTTTTTAGTTTGAAGTGCTGGTGTTTGATGTGTTTTAGTTTGAAGTGCTGGTGTTTGATGTGTTTTTAGTTTGAAGTGCTGGTGTTTGATGTGTTTTTGTTTGAAGTGCTGGTGTTTGATGTGTTTTTAGTTTGAAGTGCTGGTGTTTGATGTGTTTTTAGTTTGAAGTGCTGGTGTTTGATGTGTTTTTGTTTGAAGTGCTGGTGTTTGATGTGTTTTTGATGTGTTACTGCTCCTGGAATCAGCCTGATACGCTGTTTGGTACTAATGCGCCGATACTAAACTGTACACGGGGCAGGGCAGGGCGGGGCTCTTCACCTTAAAGGTCCAGGGTGTAGGGTGTCTTCTCTTTCGGTACGAAAACAGTGCCAGAGAGGCGCTTTTTGATCGGGTGAGTAAACACACGTGGTGGGAGCGGTAGGTCCGTATCGGTGACGCTCCCCGGCGTTCCCCCTCTCAGACCCTGGCGGAGGCGAGACGAGGGAACCTGCGTTTGTTGTCAGATTAGCCGCGTCGCATCTCATCATTCTCATCACGTCGCGGGGATTACAGAGCAGCGCGGCGGCGTATCGCCGAGCTCTCGGGAGCGATGGTTAATCCTGTTGCTTCGCCCCGGCGTGTCGGGAATCAAAAACAACACGTTTACACTCGGGAACGACGCCAGCGCTCGCTCTACTGGGGATAAACGGCTAGGTGTTTATCAGTGGCGCTCCATTTGGTTAGCATTAGCGCTTCATTTACACCGAGCGAGGAATGTAAGAGCAGAAGATTCGAGGAGCTAGGGGGCGCCCGGCCGGACGGTAGCAGAGCTGAGATTCGAACTCTCCGAGCCCCCTAGCAGTCACGACAGTGCAGCACATCAGAGGAGATGAAAGCAATATCAGGACTGTTAAACTCATCCGTTATCTCCACCCACCGAGCCGGTCCAGGCGAGCGTCGGTGGAGTAAATGAAGAGCGATACCACGCGTTAACGCTCAGAGCTTCATCACACTGATGGAACGTCTGACTGAAGCTCTGCAGGTTCCAGCGGTACAGAGGAGAGAAGGAGCGGTTCAGCTTTAGCGTTATTAGCGTTAACGCTAGTATTAGCGAGAGATAATGTGATTACAGAGCGCTAATCATGATCACTGAGCTTCATTACAGGACAGAGGAGAGAGACCAGTGACAAACTAGCCCTCAACCAGCACTGGTCCATAGGATGGATGGTGAATAGATGGTGGATGGATAGTTGGCTGAACAGATATATGAGTGGATGATAGATGGACAGATAGATGAATGTTGGATGGATGAATGAATGAGTGTATAGTTGGATAAACAAATCAATGGATGAATGTTTGGGTAGTTAGATGGATGGGTGTATAGTAAGATGAACAGACTGATGGATGGATGGATGGATGGATGGATGGATGAGGGTTGGTAGGTTGAATGAATGGATGAATCTATAGTTGAATGAACAGATATATGGATGAATGAATGGATGCATGTATAGATGGATGTCTGGGTGTATAGTTAGTTGAATGGATGAATGTTGGAAAGATGGATGGATGAACAGACGGACGGAGTGCTTAAGTGATAAAATGAATGAGTTGATGGGATGGATGGATGAATGAGGGTTGGTTGGTTGAATGAATTAATGGATAAGTGTATAGTTAGATAAACAGATATATGGATGAGTGTTTGAGTGGTTAGATGAATGGATGAGTGTATAGTTGGATGAACATACTAATGGACGGACGGATAGATAAATGTTAGATAAATTGCTGAATGATGAATGGGTGGTTGGTTAAATGAATGGATGAGTGTATAGTTGGATGAACAAATATTTGAATGAATGTATAAAGGATGAACTGATGTATGAGTGGATGGGTGGATGTACAGATAAGTGATGTATGAATGGTTGGTTGAATGAACAGATGGATGGATGAATGATGGCTTGGTTAAATGAATGAATGAATGGATGGATGGATGTATAGTTGTATAAACAAGTTTATGGATGGTTGAATGGATGGATGAATGGACGTATAGTTGTACAGTTGAATAAACAGATATATAGATGGATGGATGAATGGATGAGTGTATAGTTGGTTGGTTGGGTGGATGAATGGATGAGTGGATGAATTGGTGGATGAGTGTATAGTTGGATGAACAGATTGATGAATGGATGAATGGATGAATGCTCGTGCAGATTCTGAGATTGACCTGATGAACACCAGGCTGGTTTTATCTGCTCCACCTTAACTGTATAAATAATGTAAACGAGGGCGTTTGGTTTGAGGTTGGGAGATAACGAGCGCCGCACTAAACGAGCTCGTCAGTCTAATTAACTCTATAAATCACGCCGAGCTGCAGGAGGTCTTCATTACCATCATTCAGATATCATCAGATATTAAACGATGGGCTTCATAAAACCTAAACCAGTTTGTGCTGGTCCCAGTTCCACCTTTATTACAGCGATCATGTGACCCGGTGCTGGAGGCGCCACCTTAATATTAAATCATTTATAATGATGAGGGGGCCCCGGGGCCATAATCACACGGAACGTTCCTGCTAATGTTCTCGCCGTCCTCGTCCGAGAGGTTATTACAACCACAATAAAATCTACGTCTGGAGGGGGAGCAATCAGAAATACTGCAGTCACAGTCCGTCTTCGGGGGGGGGGGGGGGTCATTTAATACCAGCGCCCTTATCACAGGGGTCTGTGTGGAGCCCAAACTCAGAAACGGTCGCTACGTCAAATGATAACGTTTATTATTCATCCGTTTCTACTAACTGAGAGTTCGGAGCGCCGCTTGAACGTTTCACCCGGCCGAGTCGCCAAAATTAGCCGAGCGGTTCCGCCATCAATCCGCCACGCAGAAGCTAATAATCCAGAAAGCCTCGGAGAACGTCGCTGTCCCTCCCGCCGCTGTCCCTCCCGCCGCTCGGTCCTTAATGGAGGCTCATTTCTGATGTTGGTGCCTCTCGGCACTTTTATTTTTAGCAGGAAAATAAGCAAGTATGGAGATCTGAGCAGCTTCCATGAGGGTCTAAACGGCAGGCGTAGTGGGGCGTTCCCAGCATGCACTGGTCAGCGGCCCAAGGAAGGACACCCCCCCCCCCCCCCCCCCCACCCCCGTCCACCACCGAAAGCTCCCACAACGGATGTGTCAGCAGCAAAACCGGACCATGGAGCAATAGACCTAGAAAGAGGCCTAATCTGATCAAGAACAAGTTCCTGATCACGGCTACAAATCCCAACAGAGACAGTCCAAAATCTGGTGGCTGTTTGTCACCAGGAAGAGTGAGGGATGCTTTCATTGCACAGAGAGATGATTCTATAATAATGCCTCTGGATTTGGAGAAAAAGTGTCAGGCATCCACATACTTCTGGTTTATAGAATCGCTTCAGACAACAAAAACAACTATTTCATTTATCAGCTGTTCTGCTGAAAAAATAAACATTTTGTTGTATCATTTTGTTTATTTTATTGGCAGCTTTTTATTTGTTTAATTTTGTTGGCATCTTAATATTTTATTGTATTGTATTTTATCATTTCATTTATTTACTGTTTTATTTTTATTATTTTACTTTATTTGTTTGTTTTCTTTATTTTATTGGCAGCTATTAATTTATTTTGTTGGCATGTTATTATTTTATTGTATTGCATTGTATTTATTTTATTTATTTACTATTTTATTATTTAATTGTATTTATTTTATTTTATTGGCATAGTATTATTTTATTATTTTATTTATTTTATTGTATTGGCAGCTTTTATATTTATTTTATTTTGTTGGCCTATTATTATTTAATTGTATTGAATATTATTTATTTATTATTTTATTAAAATTTTTTATTCTATTTGATTTATTTTATTTTATTGGCAGCTTGTTGTTTTATTGTATTCTATTATATTTATTTTATTCTTTTATTTGTAATTGTATTTTTTATTTTTATTAATTTTATTTAATTTTATTATTCCATTTTATTTTATTGAACTTTATTTGATTTAACAAGGTGCGTCTGTGATAAATCAAACTGACCTAAAGCGAGTCAGACCGCAGTACCTCTGACTGAGGGACGAGGACGGACGGGGGTGTCGTTGGCCTTTACGTTCTGCGGCTGATTTATCGCTGAGGAAATAGATCCTCTCTCTTTAATCTCTTTAATCTCTTTTATTTCTGTTGGTTTGGTTCAGATCCAGACTGGCGGATTTTCACATGAACTGTCAGACGTCTCGACACTCCATCACCAGCTGCCCAAACGACAATTACCACGGCTGCCTCGTCTCCTACGTGGGGCTGATCGGTGAGTGATCACGAGCACGCAGTGTTTCAAATAAAGAGCGGACGCTACATCAAATACAATGAAATGTTTTACTGAAAACAGAACAGCAAGTTTCCAAAAGAGTTGGGACAGTGGTAGCATTTGACTATCAATCGGAAGGTTGGGGGTTAAATCCCAGGTCCGTCATGCAACCTACAATCTGACCCCAGCTTCCACACAAGAATTTCATTCACCTGCACATGTGTGGATGTATAGATGACAGATAACAGTTTTCCATCTACAGTCCATAATATTATTCAGATCATCTGATTGTCAGGCAGCCCTTGAAAAGCTAAGTTCATTTTTGAGATGCTAAGTTTGTTTCTGAGATGCTAAATTTATATGCTAAATCTCGGCCAGGTTCTGACGTGACGCCGAATTACCTGGATGCCAACCATGCCAACATCACCATCTCACCGTGGTGCAGTTGCCGTGGCAGCGGTAACCAGGAAACGGAGTGTGAAGCCTTTCTCCGTGATTTCAGGGAGAACGCCTGTCTGAGTAAGTAGCACTTAACGCTAATTTGAGGCAAAATATTGGGACGCCCCGTCTGATGACTGAATTCACGTGTTGTAGCCAGAACAATCACTAACAGTGTAATGAATCAGTCATATAAATGAAATCACAAGCTTTAACATGTGCAGCATTTTTGCTTTTCCGTCTGATTGCTCTGTAGGAAACGCCATCCAGGCGTTCGGTTACGGAGCCGACGGCGGCTTCCTGACGTATACAGAGTCACACACCGCCGCCCCGCCCGAAAAACTCAACCCTCACTCCACCATCATCACCAAACCCGCCATCGTTACCAACGACGTTAAACCCGTGGAGAGCGTCTGTGTCTTCTCCACCTGCGCTGATCTCAAGGTACGATGCACTAATCACAGAGTAAGATACACTAATCACAGGGTATGATACACTAATCACACAGTACGGTACACTAATCACAGGGTACGGTACACTAATCACAGGGTACGATGCACTAATCACAGAGTAAGATACACTAATCACAGGGTACGATGCACTAATCACAGAGTAAGATACACTAATCACAGGGTACGATGCACTAATCACAGAGTAAGATACACTAATCACAGGGTACGATGCACTAATCACAGAGTAAGATACACTAATCACAGGGTATGATACACTAATCACAGGGTACGATGCACTAATCACAGAGTAAGATACACTAATCACAGGGTATGATACACTAATCACACAGTACGGTACACTAATCACAGAGTAAGATACACTAATCACAGGGTATGATACACTAATCACAGGGTACGATGCACTAATCACAGAGTAAGATACACTAATCACAGGGTACGATGCACTAATCACAGAGTAAGATACACTAATCACAGGGTATGATACACTAATCACACAGTACGGTACACTAATCACAGAGTAAGATACACTAATCACAGGGTATGATACACTAATCACAGGGTACGATGCACTAATCACAGAGTAAGATACACTAATCACAGGGTACGATGCACTAATCACAGAGTAAGATACACTAATCACAGGGTATGATACACTAATCACACAGTACGGTACACTAATCACAGAGTAAGATACACTAATCACAGGGTATGATACACTAATCACAGGGTACGATGCACTAATCACAGAGTAAGATACACTAATCACAGGGTATGATACACTAATCACAGGGTATGATACACTAATCACAGGGTATGATACACTAATCACAGAGTAAGATACACTAATCACAGGGTATGATACACTAATCACAGGGTACGATGCACTAATCACAGAGTAAGATACACTAATCACAGGGTATGATACACTAATCACAGAGTAAGATACACTAATCACAGGGTATGATACACTAATCACAGGGTACGATGCACTAATCACAGAGTAAGATACACTAATCACAGGGTACGATGCACTAATCACAGAGTAAGATACACTAATCACAGAGTAAGATACACTAATCACAGGGTATGATACACTAATCACACAGTACGGTACACTAATCACAGGGTATGATGCACTAATCACAGATTTTGCAGACAGTGTGTTGTGGGATTGATTATGTTGATCTGGGTTGTGTTTCCTCTCATTTTATTTTGGGTGTGGTCTCTTTCAGGAGGAGAAGTGCTCCCCCTCCAGCACCTTTGAATGTGCAGACGAGGTAAGAACCTCCCACACACACGTTCATTAAGCTGGAACAACAGATGCTCTTCTGAGGAGGCTTCTCACTAGACTTTGGAGTGTGTCTGTGGGAATTTGTGCCTCAAAGAAAGTCTCAGTTGGTGTTCTGGTTCATCCCAGAGCTGTTGGGGGGGGCACTGGGGTACAGTCATGCTGTTAGAAGGTGTGTCTTAATACTTTACAATCGTTATCGTTACAGAACACGCTGGGCTCCAGCATGGACGGCTCCCTCGACTCCCACCAGTCCGACGACGGCGGACACTCCTCGGCGTATCTGACCGGCGTCTCCACGGCGACCGTGCTCCTCTCCGCGGCGCTGGCGGTCCAGGTCGTGTAAACAAGCGCGGACCATCGGACGAACATCGAGTCCCGACGTCGATCTTCATTAATGTCCGTCTCACACTCCATCGTTAACGATTCACACCACGACGAGGGAGTTACAAGTCAAGCTTGATCGGCTGCGGATAAACCGCTGACCGGAGGAATTTCGAGAGAACCGGGACCGACCGGTCGAGGGCAGAAGGACATCAGGACGCTTTTCTTCGGTTTATGTAAATCACAGAGACGACGTTGTTGTTTATAATAAAGAACTCACAGCGACGTTCACCAGAAAATGTTCCGTTCACATCCAGTCGAGACTGAATTCTGAGTCCAGTGCTGTTTTCCATCCATCAAACACAATAATAATAATAATAATAATAATAATGAATCTTCTTGGTGGTGCAGTTCAGCTTCACTGTAGGACCAAAAGTATGTGGACGCCTGATTCTGAGCTTGTCCGACTTCACATTTTATAAATAATAGGCAATAATAAACCGTAAAGTCGCCCCAGTTCCCAACCTTGCCCAACTATTCTGGTAGAGCAGCTGTAGCCTGGCGGTTAAGGTACTGGACTAGTAATCAGAAGGTTGCCGGTTCAAGCCCCACCACTACCAGGTTGCCACTGTTGGGCCCTTGAGCGAGGCCCTTAACCCTCAATTGCTTGGACAGTATACTGTCACAGTACTGTAAGTCACTTTGGATAAAAGTCAATTTAGCACAGGAGTGTGCATGAGTATGTGCAGGTCAGCTTTGTGCATGTGCACTCATGCTGGAACAGGAAAGGACCTTCCCTAAACTGTTGACAAAACCTGAAGCACATGAGTGTGTGGCTCAGTAGTTAGGGTACTGGAATAGTAATCAGAGGGTTGCCGGTTCAAGCCCCACCACAGTCACTGCTGGGCTTAAATTGCTAGAATTGTGAGTTGCTTTTATCCAAAATGACTTACTGAGTACTGAGACAGTATACAGTCTAAGGGCCTTGATCAAGGGCCCAACAGTGGCAACCTGGCTGTAATGGGGCCTGAACCAGCGACCTTTCGATTGCTAGTCCACCCACAGTGGAGAATTAAAAATATGAAATAAATTGGATCCCCAACAGGCGGCACTATGATCTATCAAGCTTTCACACTACTGCTCATCCGGTGGTTCGGTGGAGTCCCTGCGCCGGGCGGTTCTGACAGCGTTCGAGGCGAGTGGTCCTAATGTTCTGGCTCATCTGTGTTTGTATATTTGTGTACGACAGTAAAGACTTTTATAAATAAACTGAGCTGAGAAACTCTGAGCCAGAAAATGTTAATAATAATTAAATCAATTCATTTTAACAGGCACATGAACACATAAATGCCCCCTTGTGGAGGCTTTACCTTACATCGTGTAAACCACAGTGGGACCAGATTGTCTCCAAGTTCATTAATTAAACATATTTTGTTTCGTGTTTTGTTTTGATGCACCGTTTGTGTTTCCTGGGTCGAAGTTAAAATCATAAATAAAATGTGGGTCAAAAAAAAGGTGTGAAAATTACTGAACTAAAGAACTGTTTTGTACGAGCAAGTGATGAGCACTCGAATGCAGCGTTTTAGGACAACAGTACAAGTGTTAGTGGGGGGGGGATATATTAGGCAGCAAGTGACATTTTATCCTCAAAGTTGATGTAAGAAGCAGGAAAAATGGACGAGCGTGAGGATCTGAGGCTTGACGACCGGGTCAGAGCATCTCCAAACCTGCAGGTCTTGCGGGGTGTTCCTGGTCTGCAGTGGTCAGTATCTATCAAAAGTGGTCCAAGGAAGGAACAGTGGTAAACCGGCTACAGGGTCATGGGCGGCCAAGGTTAATTGATGCCCGTGGGTCCGATCCAACAGACGAGCTCCTGTAGCTCAAACTGCTGAAGAAGTTCATGCTGGTTCTGATAGAAAGGTGTCAGAATACACAGAGCAGCACAGGTTGTTGTGTATGGAGCTGCATAGCTGCAGACCAGTCAGGATGCCCATGCTGACCCCTGTCCACCCCTGAAAGCGCCAACAATGGGCACGTGAGCATGGAAACTGGACCATGGAGCAATGGAAGAAGGTGGTCTGGTCTGATGTCCGGGTGCGTGTGCGTCGCTTACCTGGGGAACACACGGCACCAGGATGCATTATGGGAAGAATAGCTCCTATCTAAGCATCGTTACAGACCATGTTCACCCTTTCATGGAGACGGTTCCCTGACGGCAGGATGATGCTCCCTGCCACAAAGCTAAAACACTTCAGGAACGGTTTCCTATCCT